>NC_044040.1:201836591-202097336 GCF_901765095.1 Microcaecilia unicolor | reverse complement strand
TCCTGGTTTCTTCTGCTAATGTTGCTCCTGTTCTGGGTTTCCTATGTCAGTTGAACAGGGGGAAAGGGAAATGGGACTTGATATATACTGCCTTTCTGAGTTTTTTTGCAACTACATTCAAAGAGGTTTACATATATTCAGGTACTTATTTTGTACCAGGGGCAATGGAGGGTTAATTGACTTGTCCAGAGTCACAAGGAGCTGCAGTGGGAATCGAGCTCAGTTCCCCAGCATCAAAGTCCACTGCACTAACCACTAGGCTATTCCTTGTGTTTTAGGTTTATATTTCAGCCCAGGGGCGTATCTGAACTGCGGCGGTAGGGGGGGCCAGGGCCAGAGTGAGGGGGCACATTATAGCCCCCCCCCCGCCGCCGCAGCCGCTGCCATTGCCGATCCCCCTCCCCCCAGCTGCTACCATTTCCAACCCTCCCCCTCCGTTGCTTGCCTCCCTTCGCTGGCGGGGGACCCCAACCCCCGCCAGCCGAGGTCCGCGTCCTCCTGCCGCTGCCGGCTGCCTTTGGTCCTTTCATTTGTCCATTGAAGCTGGCGCCGACGAAAGTTTCTTTTGACTCTGACGTCGCTGCACGTTGTACGTGCAGGACATCAGACTCAGAAACATTTTCTGAGCCTGACGTCCTGCACGTACAACGTGCAGCGACGTCAGACTCAAAAGAAACTTTCGTCGGCGCCAGCTTCAATGGACAAATGAAAAGGACCAAAGGCAGCCGGCAGCGGCAGGAGGACGCGGACCTCGGCTGGCGGGGGTTGGGGTCCCCCGCCAGCGAAGGTAGGCGAGCAACGGAGGGGGAGGGTTGGCAGCGGTAGGGGGGGTCCAGGGCGAAATCTGGCGGGGGGCCCAGGCCCCTGAGGCCCCACGCAGATACGCCCCTGTTTCAGCCTACCCTTGGGGTACACATGGTGGTGACAGGTCTCTCCCCCCTTCCCTCTCTTGCTGCTTTCTCTCCAGTTTCCATTCTCACAGAGGGGTGTGCGTGTTTTTTTTTAAGGCGTCAACAGAGACTACAGTTTGAGGCTGCTGTGACTTTATTGATCAGGGGGTTCTTTCAGTAGTCCTTCTGGGCAGCACTTGTGTTTCACACAGAGAAGCTGGTAAGATTTAGTGGCACCAGTGTATGCAGATTTTTTTTGGAGTGAGTACCACTGTAAATTCTCCTACCTCATTGGGTTTGCTGACTCAGTTTTATTTTAGCTTGTGTTGTAACGGTGGCTGAGATAGTTAAACGCTGCTCTTGCTGTAGGATGCGAAGAGCTGCATTGGGGCAGTGTGTTTGTTTTTTTTCGGCCACTACTGAGTCAGATAGTGCCATGGGACTTGTGGAGCCCTTGGTTTCCTGTGCGAGGGAGTTGGCTTTGTGGTTTCCACAGGATTCAGTTGCTTCTGTTTCTTCAGTTTATGGCGGCCATTTCAGATTCCTGCAATTTTGTGCCTGCGAGTGAGAGCAGTGCTGCCGGTGCTTTCCCTTCTGGGTCAGTCGGGTTTACATTCAGCTCTGCCTCCATTGGCAGGTACTTCCGCTCAGGATATGTTTTCCCCAGAATTTATTTCCTTGTCATCAAGCAGATGAAGCCATCACGTATGGGTTGTGTCCATCAACCAGCAGGAGGAGATAGAGAGCACTCAACTTTTCACAGTGCCTCATGGCCAGCCAGCTCCACTGCCTCTTCAGTATTCTCTATCTCCCCAAGCAGGGTGGCTGCAGCTTCTTCGAGCTCCATCAAAAATCTGCCTGGGGGTGGCTCCTGGCTTGCCCGTTGTTAGCCAGGGTGTTTAGAGGCTATAGCAGCTTCACTTTGAAGGCACATAGGTCAGCCCTTTCCCTTCCTTACCCATGCCCCGTGGATGTGGACATAGCTTGCTTTTTCCCTGTCCCTTTCCCACTCAGTGGATGCGGCACAATGGTTCACCTTTCCCACTCATCTGAGCCTCCGAGTTCTTATTACCTCTGCTTTCCTCACAGCGTAAAAAAAAAAAAAAAAATGGAACAGAGGTTTTCCTTTGATTCTTCTATGGGGACCGGAGCTGTGATATTCGGTCCGGTGAGGTAAGAGTGTTTTTCTAAACTCCTCCGGTAGGCCCGCAATCGTTTTTGGCGCGAAACCGCCATTTTGAATTTTCATGCTGTTTTCAGCGATGGCTGCAGAGAATGTAAAGCGCTGTTCCCGGTGTGGCAAGCGCAAATCAGCAGCGGGGCTCTGTAAATCATGCGTAAACAGGTGTAAGAGCCGGCCCAAGCATGGCGAGAGATGATTCTTCCAGCTCAGAGCTGGCAGCGGACGCCATTTTGAATTCTCCACATGATGCGGCCTCTGTAGAGACGGAGAGCCCTGAGCCTGGGGGGGGGAGACCTCAAATTGAGGCTATTCAGGGAGCGGCTAGCCCCGGACGGGATCTGGGTGCCCAGGGCGAGTTTTTCTCCCCTGATTTTTGTTGTTATTGCATAAAGCATACATGCTGAAAAGAGCTCTCCCTCAAGGGTCGTTTGAGGCCCCTTCTATTGTCGTCGTTCCCCCCCCCCCCCCCCCCCCCCCCCCCCGGGTGGATTCTGGCCTGGGACTTAGCCCGCTGAGGCTATTTTCCCTGATAATTGGCATAAAGAAAAGCGAAGAAGGCTATTCCCTTTCAGAGTGTGGTGCCACCTCCTCACCCCCCCCCCCCCCCCCCCCCCCCCCCCCGTGGTCGGGCTGTGAGGATCCGGAGAGTTCTGGCAGGCCTTCGTGGTCTAAGGAACCAGAGTCAGGTGCAGAATTACCACAGGATCTGGATGATCCCTCCGCGTTGAGGATTTTCCACCGTGATGAGCTGCCAGCACTTATTTCAGATGCCCTACAGGTCCTTTCTATTGAAGAGCCTGACAGTGGCACGGCTTCCTCTGTGAATCCTAGGATGGCTAGTACCAAAAAGCCTGCTCGAGCCTTTCCTTTGCATGACTCCATCCAAGAGCTTATTTCCGTTCAGTGGGCTGACCCCGAGGGACCTTTGAAAGTTTCCAGGGCTAAGGGGTAATTATACCCTCTGCGTGAGGAGCATTTGGCTCGCTTTGCAAGGCCTAAAGTAGATGCCCTAGTCACTGCGGTGACAAAGAGAACTACCCTCCATGTGGAAGGAGGAGTTGCCCTGAAGGATATACAAGACCGTAGGCTGGAAGCAGCACTTAAACGGTCCTTTGAAATTGCAGGTCTTACTGTTCAGGCGTCTGCATGCAGTTGTTATGCTGCTAGAGCCTGCCTGGCTTGGTTGCAACAGGCAGTGGAACAGCCCGGAGATGGAGCGGAGCCCTTCTCGGATGTGGCTCCGCGGCTGGAGTCGGCCTTGTCCTTTTTGGCTGATGTCCTTTATGATATTGTCAGAGCTTCGGCTAAACAAATGGCAGTAGTAGTGGCGGCTCGCCGTCTTATTTGGCTACGACATTGGGCAGCGGACATGGCCTCTAAGCAAAGGTTGGTGAAGTTGCCCTTTCAAGGCCTTCTCCTATTTGGTGGCGAGTTGGGGAAAAAAAAATTGTTAAAGGCCTGGGAGATCCTAAACCCCAGCGCTTGCCCGAAGATAGGCCGAGGCCTTCCTCCAAGGGCCAGACGGTCCACTCCTCTTATAGGCCTCGCTTCCATGAAGCTTGAAGGTACCGCCCGGGGCGTTCTGCTGGGTTCACTTCTCGTGCCCGTTTTTTCAGCAGAGGAACTCCTTTCGCTCGGACAAGCGTTCCGCAGCCACCGGCTCTAGGCCTGGAGTTCAGGGGCGACCCTCTCAATGATGGTGCGCCGGCCCCCTCCTCGCTTCCTGTCATCGGAGGACGTCTTTCCCTCTTTGCCGAGGAGTGGGCCAATATTTCCTCAGATCAGTGGTTTCTGGACCTGATCAGAGATGGCTACAGAATAGAATTCAACGCCCCAGTAAGAGACGTGTTTGTGGAGTCCCGATGCGGTTCTGCCGCCAAACGGGCAGCGGTAGAGGAGACTTTGCAAGGTCTGATTCAGTTAGGGGCCGTGTCCCCGGTATCTTCCGCCGAACACGGCTACGGCCGATACTCCATCTACTTTGTGGTGCCGTGAAAAGGTGGGTCTTTTCGCCCTATTTTGGACTTAAAAGAATTAAACAAGTCCCTGAGAGTGCGGCATTTCCACATGGAAACCCTGCGCTCCGTCATTGCTGCGGTACAGACAGGAGAGTTTCTCACGTCTCTAGACCTGAAAGAAGCTTACTTGCACATACCAATTTAGCCCCCGCACCAGAAGTTTCTGAGGTTTGCGGTGTTGGGAAAACATTTCCAGTTCCGGGCCTTGCCTTTTCGAAGGTAATGGTGGTAGTAGCTGCTTTGCTCAGGCGAGAAGGTATCAGGGTTCACCCGTACCTAGACGACTGGCTCATCAGAGCAGACTCTGTAACAGAGAGCTATCAAGCTACAGCCAGAGTGGTCTCAGTACTTCAATCTCTAGGCTGGGTCGTCAATATGGCCCAAAGTCACCTGACCCCCTCGCAATCTCTAGAATATTTGGGGGCCAGGTTCGACACAGACTCGGGCTATGTATACCTACCCGAGCTAAGGCGGTGCAAGCTTCAGGATCAGGTCCGTCTGCTCCTGAGGATGTCCCGCCCGCAAACTTGGGACATTGTCCAGCTGCTGGGATCGATGACAGCCACATTGAAAGTGGTGTCCTGGGCGAGAGCGCACCTGAGACCTCTACAGTATTCCCTACTTCAAAGATGGTCCCCAGTTTCTCAGGATTATCAATGCAGAATTTCTTGGCTCCCTGCGGCCCGACTCAGCATGGAGTGGTGGCTCTCAGACAGCATGCTGCGGCGAGGAATGCCGCTGGTGCTCCCCGATTGGTGTCTAGTAGTGACAGATGCCAGCCTGAAGGGCTGGGACGCACATTGCAAGGGGAAGCATGCCCAGGGTCTATGGACACCCGAGGAGTCGGAGTGGTCCATCAACCGCCTGGAGTTGAAAGCGGTGTTTCAGGCGCTTCTGGCCTTTCAAGTGACCCTGGAAGGATTGGCTGTCAGAGTGATGTCGGACAACACGACAGCAGTGGCCTACATAAATCGACAAGGCGGCACTCAGTGCAGAGCACTGGCTGCGCAGGCCGAACAGATTTGCCACTGGGCCGAGCTGCATCTTCAGTTTCTGTTGGCAGCTCACATTGCAGGTCAGAGCAACGTGCAAGCTGATTATCTAAGCAGGCATCAGATCGATCCAGCAGAATGGGAACTAGCAGACGAAGTATTCCTGCAGATATGTGCCAAATGGGGCAAGCCCGTGATGGATCTTATGGCGACAAGTTCCAATGCCAAAGTCCCGTGCTTCTTCAGCAGACGGAGAGATCCTCGCTTAGCAGGGTTGGATGCCTTGACTCAGCCCTGGCCTCTGTGGCCCTTGATAGGGCGCGTGCTCCTGCGGATTCAGCTGCACCCAGGAGAAGTGGTCCTCATCGCCCCGGATTGGCCCAGGAGGCCTTGGTATGCGTACCTCCGACAGATGCTAGTGGAGGCTCCCCTTCCTTTACCTCTGGTACCGAACCTGTTGTCACAGGGCCCGGTAGCCATGGAGGACGCCTGCCGCTTTGGTCTTATGGCATGGCAATTGAGGGACAAAGGCTATTCAAACAGTCATTTCCACTTTCCTGCAGGCACGCAAGGGTTCCACTTCCGTGGCTTATGCCAGGAGTTGGCGCCAGTTTGAGTCTTGGTGTGCTTCAAAAGCGATCACACCCATGCGGGCTCCTGTCTCGCCGATATTGGACTTTTTGCAGGATGGTGTACAAATAGGCTTGGCCTTTAATTCCCTGTGGGTGCAAGTGGCAGCGTTGGCCTCCCTTCGTGGTAAGGTTGAAGGCGTGTCTTTAGCTGCTCATCCAGATGTGGCACGGTTTCTTAGTGGGGTGCTTTGGCTATGGCCTTTCGTGTGAGCACCCTGTCCAGCTTGGAACCTGGGGCTAGTTTTGAAGGCCCTGCAGGCTTCTCCTTTTGAGCTGCTTTGGCGAGCATCGGAGAAAGATTTGATACTAAAGGCCGTTTTTCTTGTGGCCATTACTTTGGTGAGACTGGTGTCAGAGCTCCAGGCGCTGTCCTGTAGAGACCCATTTCTGCAATTCTCAGAGTCCGGGGTCATGGTTCGGACCGTGCCTTCCTTCATGACTAAGGTGGTTTCAGCGTTTCACCTAAACCAGCCTATTTTCTTGCCCTCCTTTGATAAGGAGGAGTTTCCAGAATCTTTTGGGCAGTTGCACCTGTTGGATGTGCGCAGGACTCTGCTGCAGTATCTGCGAGTTACTATCTCTTTCAGGATCTTTGATCATCTGTTTGTTTGCTATCAGGTCCTCGCAGAGGGTCTCCAGCGTCTAAAGCCACTATTGCCCGCTGGCTCAAAGAAACTATCTTTTCAGCTTATCTGCTTGCCGGCTGGTCTCCGCCTGTAGCCTTAAGTCGCATTCTACCAGAGCGATTTCTTCCTCTTGGGCTGAAACTGGAGCACTCTCTCGTCAAGAGATATGCAGTGCAGCATCATGGGCTTCTAAGCTCTCTTTTGCCCGACATTACAGGCTGGATGTGGCTGCTAGGAGGGATGCGTGTTTTGGAGCACAAGTGCTAGCGCGTGGTGTGACCTGTTCCCACCCTATATAGGGATTGCTTTGTTACATCCCATACGTAATGGCTTCATCTGCTTGATGACAAGGAAGGGAAAATTAGGTTCTTACCTTGGTAATTTTCTTTCCTTTAGTCATAGCAGATGAAGCCATGAGCCCTCCCTGTATGATTGTCTGTATGCTGTGAATCTGTTTCAGGTTCTGTTCTTGTTTCCTGAAGTTCCTTCCTTGGGAGAAAATTGGAAAACAGTATTCAGGATTCATGTTCACTATAGGAGGATGAGTCCATTCCCTCCAGTTTGTTTTGGAGGATGAGTTTATTCCCTCCAGGAGGTTGCGTGTATCCCCTCCAGTTATACAATAAGGAGGACGAGTTTATTCCCTCCAGGAGGATGTGTTCATTCCCTCCTTTTGAGTTCATACCCTTGTTAAGGGGCCATCGTTCGCTGTGAGGAAAGTTCATGTTATTCCCATTGCGGTTTGCCATACTGCTTTGGAAGCTTCAAATACTGAAGAGGCAGTGGAGCTGGCTTGCCATGAGGCACTGTGAAAAGTTGAGTGCTCTCTATCTCCCCCTGCTGGTTGATGGACACAACCCATACGTAATGGCTTCATCTGCTATGACTAAAGGAAAGAAAATTACCAAGGTAAGAACCTAATTTTCCCTTATTGCATCAAGCATATCTTCTTAAATGCTCTCAGCCTACCTCTGTCTCAGTAACCTGTACTGCCTCTGCAATCGGACATGCCATTTAAAAGAGGTGTGTGGAACAGGTGTCTGAATTTGAATATGTTTCTCCTCTCGTCTTCTGAAGGTGGTAAATTGGCAGCTTCATTTCATTCTGTTGTGCCTGAGATTCAGGAGGAGGGAGAACCGCTGCCAGGTGAGGTAGATGATCCTATGATTGCATGTTTCATAAGGAGGAACTGGCCTCCTTTAATAACTACAGCTTTAGAAGCCCTTAATATCTCCTCTCCTTCCTCTCAGCTCTCTGCCTGTTTCTTCTTCCAATCCTATGATGGCTCCTATTATGGCAAGCACTAAGATGCTTCCCAAATCCTTCCCAGTACATAGGGGTACGCGGAAGTGGGATTCTGCGCAGTGGTCCTCTCCGAATGTCAGTCTAAAGGTAGCCAGGGCAATGTCCCACCTCAACCCATCTCTCTGAATGAATTAGAAAAACCTTCAGCTACTTAAGGATGATCCTGTAGTGGTGGCAGTGATTAAGAGGACCACACTCCCTGTAGAGGGTGGTATTGCTCTTAAGGACATCCAAGACAGAAAGCTGGAAACCGCCTTTAAGCTCTTGGTAGAAATTTGAAATCTCAGCTCTTCGCTGCAAGCAGCTGTTCCTTGTCATCAAGTAGATGAATCCATTTCGAAATGGCTTGTGTCCACCTTCCAGCAGGGGGAGATAGAGAGCACTGAAACTATAGTGCCTCTTGGCCAGCTAGCTCCATCTGCCTCTCAGTATTCTGTATCTCCCCAGTAGGGTGGATGCAGCTTATTCAGCTTCTTCAGAAATCTGCCTGGGGTGGCTCCTGTGCTTTGGTCAGTTGTAGCAGGGGTGTTGTGGCTGGTGGTGCCCACTTTAAAGGCACATAGGTTTGCCCTTTCCCTGCCTTTCCCACACTCTTCTATGTGGATGCAGGCACATTGGTTTGTCCTTTCCCTGCCTTTCCCACTCTCCTGTACCTCCGGAGTGCCTCTGTAGCTGTTGCCTCTAACTTTCCTCACAGCATTAAAAAAAAAAAAAAAAAAAAAAGTGACGCGCTTGTTAGCGCTGCGATTCTGAGGCTTCCTTCTGTTTGTGCAGCGTGACCAGAGCTCTGGGACTCGGTCTGGTGAGGTAAGAGAGTCTTGTAGCTCTTCCGGGGAGGGTCCGCGATCGGGATGTTTTTGGTGCAATCCGCCATTTTGAAATTTTCTGCTGTTTTTGGCGATGGCTGTGGAGGTTAAGCGCTGCTCACTTTGTGGCAAGCGCAGATCCGCAGCGGGGCCCTTTAAATCATGCTCTTCAGACGTCAGGGCCAGCCCAAGCATGGCGAGCGATGTTTCTTCCCGCTTGGTGGAGCTGGCAGTGGGCGCCATCTTGGATGCGCCGCATGGCTGGACCCCCGCAGGAGCGGAGGGGTCTGAGGCCGGAGGGGAGCCTCGGATGGAGGCTACCAGAGGAGCTGTTTACCCCGGATTGGAAACGGGAGGCCAGGGTGAGCCTTTCTCCCCTGAGTTTGTGTTGCTTTTACATAAAGCGTTCATGTTAAAAAGAGCTCTGCCGCAGATGTCTGTCGCTGAGTTGCTACCTGGTTCCCCTCTGGTGGAGGCTGGCCTGGGATTGCCATCAGGCATTTTTTCCCCAGACAGTTGGCTGCAAGACAAGCGCAGAAGGGTAAATTCCCCTTCAGAGAGTGGCACCCCCCCCCCCCCCCCCCCCCCGTGGTCGGGCTGTGGGGATTCTGAGGGGTCTGGCAGGCCTTCGTGGTCTGAAGAGCCAGAGGCAGGTGTAGGATTGCCACTGGATCCAGATGATCCCATTGCGGTTAGGATTTTCCACCACGAGGAGCTGCCAGCGCTTATTTCTGATGCCTTACAGGCTCTCTCTATTGAAGATCCTGTGATGGGCGAAGCCTTCTCTGGTAATCTGAGGTTGGCAAGTACTAAGAAGCCTGCTCGAGCCTTTCGTTTGCATGACTCTATCCAAGAGCTTATTTCGGCTCAATGGGCTGACCCTGAGGGGCCTTAGAAAGTTGCCAGGGCAATGGGGCACTTATACCCGCTCAGTGAGGAGCACTTGGCACGCTTGGCCGTGCCTAAAGTGGATGCCCTAGTCACAGCTGTGATGAAGAAGACTACCCTCCTAGTAGAGGGAGGGGTCGCCCTGAAGGACATGCAGGACTGACGTCTGGAATCAGCAATGAAATAGTCCTTTGAGATTTCAGGCCTAGCCTTACGGGCATCTGTGTGCAGTTATTATGCTGCTCGAGCCTGCCTCTCTTGGTTGCAACAAGCAGTGGAACAGCCCGGGGATGGAGCGGAGCCCCTTGCGGAGGTGGCACTGCTGATGGAGTCGGCCTTGTCATTTTTGTCTGACGCACTCTTATGATCTGGTCAGAGCTTCGGCTAAACAGATGGCTGTGGCGGTGGCTGCTCACCGCTTTCTATGGCTACGGCATTGGGCGGCTGACATGGCCTCTAAGCAAAGGTTGGTGAAGTTGCCCTTTCAAGGCCTTCTCCTATTTAGTGAGGAGTTGGAGAAAATTGTTAAGGGCCTGGGGGATGCTAAACCCCAGCCCTTACCCGAGGATAGGCCATGGCCTTCTTCCAAGGGTCAGGCGGTTCCCTCCTCTTCCAGACCTCGCTTCCGTGAAGCTAGAAGGTACCGCCCGGGGCGTTCTGCTGGTTTTACTTCGTGTGCCCGTTTTCAGCAGAGGAACTCCTTTCGCTCGGACAAATGTTCCGCAGCGGCCGGCTCAAGGCCTGGAGTTCATGGGCGACCCTCTCAATGATGGTGCGCCGGCCCACTCATCGATTCCTGCAGTGGGAGGACGTCTTTCCCTCTTTCTCGAGGAATGGGTCAAGATTACCTCAGATCAGTGGGTTTGAACCTGATCAGAGATGGCTACAGATTAGAATTCAATGCCCCAGTGAGAGACGTGTTTGTGGAGTCCCGATGCGGCTCTGCCGTCAAACGGGCGGCGGTAGAGAAGACCTTGCAAGGTTTGTTGCACCTCGGGGCTTTGGTCCCTGTGCCTCCCGCCGAGATTGGCTACGGTCGTTACTCCAGTTATTTTGTGGTGCCGCGAAAAGGAGGGTCTTTTCGGCCCATCCTCGACTTAAAGGAACTCAACAAGTCACTAAGAGTGCAGCATTTTTGCATGGAAACCCTGTGCTCCGTCATTGCGGCGGTACAGCCAGGAGAGTTTCTCACGTCTCTGGACCTGAAAGAAGCTTACTTGCACATTCCTATTTGGCCCCCGCACCACCGGTTTCTCCGGTTTGCGGTGTTTGGAAACCTTTCCAGTTTTGGGCTTTGACTTTTGGCCTCGCCACAGCTCCCCGAACCTTTTCCAAGGTAATGGTGGTAGTAGCTGCCTTTCTCAGGCGAGAGGGTATCCGGGTTCACCCGTACCTTGACGACTGGCTCATCAGAGCGGACTCTGCAGAAGAGTCATCATGTAACAGCCAGAGTGGTCTCAGTACTTCAATCTGTGGGCTGGGTCGTCAGTATACCCAAAAGTCACCTGACCCCTTCTCAATCTCTAGAATATTTGGGGGTCCAGTTCGACACAGCCTCGGGGTTTGTCTTTCTACCCGAGCAAAGGCGGTGCAAGCTTCAGAACCAGGTCTCTCTGCTCCTGAGGATGCCTCGCCCGCGAGCTTGGGACATAGTCCAGCTGTTGTGGTCGATGACGCCCACCTTGGAAGTGGTGCCATGGGCGAGAGCGCATCTGAGATCTCTGCAGTGTTCCCTGCTTCAACGATGGTCTCCAATATCTCAAGATTACCAGCGCAGACTCACATGGCTCCCTGTGGCCCGGCTCAGTATGGAGTGGTGGCTCTCAAGACAGCATGTTGCGGCGAGGAATGCCGCTAGCACTTCCCTCTTGGTGCCTGGTGGTAACAGATGCCAGCCTGCAGGGCTGGGGAGCACATTGCCAGGGAAGGCATGCCCAGGGTTTCTGGACACCTGAGGAGTCAGAGTGGTCCATCAATCGCTTGGAGTTGAAAGCGATATTCCAGGTACTTCTTGCCTTTTACACGACCCTGGAGGGACTGGCTGTCAGAGTTCTGTCGGACAATACGACAGCAGTGGCCTACATAAATCGACAAGGCGATGAAAAGCCATCCTTAATTTTTTAAGGGGTTTGAAACATGCTCTTTCTAATGAAAATGATTAAAAGAGTTTTCAGAAGGTCTTTTTTTGTAAAAGTGGGCTAAAAATACCCTATTTTGGGCGTTTTTGCAAAAATCATCAACTTTACACTGTTTGTGAACTAATGGAAAATATTAGTAGAATGAAATTTTATATTAAAAAACCTTGTGTTGATAAGTTGTTGTGTGCAAAGTTTCACGTTTATCACACCTTTAATCCCAGAGATATAAAAAGCCAAACCTTACAATTTTTTCGTGCTGCAAATTTTTCGGACCAAATTTGCTCCAAGTTTTCTTCATGGAAATCGCTCATGAAGATTTTTTTTTATTTTGTTTAATAGAGCGCAAAAAGTTGTACAAGATGGCCAAGTTTTGTTTCTCTCAACAAAATATTGCCGGAGATAATGTCTCAAAGTTCCGAAATCTCGGAGTCATACCATAGAAGGCTGCAATATGGGGTCAAACAGATTACTATATCTCAGCAAGTATTGCATCAGCGAACGTAAAACTTTACCAATGTTCATTGGGGACTTGTATGAATGTTCACAGAAAATTTCATCAAAATCCATGATGGTCGCGCAGGGACCACCAGACCACTTGACATGGAATGACCCAGTTTATGATTTGCTTTGGGCTTCTAAGCCTATGGCTCTTCCTGTGGTGGCCCGATGTACACTTTGGCTGCGTGGTTGGTCAACTGATGCGGCTTCTAAGTCCAAGCTGCAAATTTTAAAGGCCCTCTTAGCGCCCCAGGAATTCCCTTCTCCAGGGACAAAGGGTCTGCGCCTCCACTATATGTTGGGCTGCCTGCCTAAATCCTTTTGATATTCCATCCCAGTGATATCTCTGTTGTGTAGATATCAGAAGGCGTAAGTCTAGGATACTGTCCATGACCATGGCCTTCTGTCTATCAGGATCTAAGTGAATCCTTGTTCATCTATGTAGCTACATGTATTCTATTAAAATGCAACAGTAATTTATATAGACATTGAGTGTTAGTTGTGTGTGTGGCTTAGTTTGTAGTATCAATGAAAGGTGAAGAATACTTGAAAATAAAGACAGAGATAGATTTCAGAGAGAAGGCTTTATTCTTACCAAGTTTTTCAATTAAGTACAGACATCAAACACATTCTGGTTTCAATCGCATAGGGCTCCGCTGTCCGAGAAAGCGTTGGGGAGGACTCCAACTCTCTCTCAAAATCTTATCTCTTTTATAGCCCCAAGTCCCAATACAAGTCTATTGTGAGGTACCTTTTTTTTCTAATATTTCTCAATTTCTGAGATCATACTTTCGTATCCGGCCAGATGCGCATCTGTACCATCTGTCTTTCCGTTCTAGCTATTTCAAGAGATTGCCCCATATCCGTCAAAGTCAACATGTTTTTGGAACATTTTGTTTTTCTCGTTTACCAAAATATCTTTATCAGTTTCACATCTTCCTTTTGTAATACCTTTCATAACATCTTATGATCTGTGTGCCATCTTATGGAAAATAAGTCCCATTTTAAGAACCTCATTTTATTCCTTTTACCCATTATTCTTTCATTATAGGTGCTATATTCAATCAGAAAGTTGTACCTGGTTGTGTTAAGACTCATTGTTCAGACCTGCTTTTTGCAGATTCTCATATAAGAAATCATTAGCTTGTCATTTGGCCTAGTCAGTACTTTTTCAGTTGTTTTAGGCCGTGTAGCTTAGCCCACCACTATTCCAGTGGTAGGTCTGAAGCCAAGCCATATATTAACATTCCCCTCTTCACCCTATCCCATAGGGTGACACCAGGGTTAATACACCATGGTACCATCCATTCCAGAAGGTATCCTATAAGGCCATCAAATTTTCCAAGTCTTAATGTGAACTGGTACAGTCAAATTTATTTGGTTTGAGATTACCATCTTGGCACCACTTCAATTATTTCAATCCTTCTTATCTATATCTGTGGTTATACAAAAACTTATAATTACTATAATAATATTTTTGATTCTACCCTTTAATATGCAGGTTCTAACTTATTCTTACCTATGTGAGTATATATTGTTATCAATCATAAATTCTTTGGTTATATACTGATTGTATCTTGAGTATACATTTGCATAGATTTGCATAGGTTATGTAGACATTTTGCTCATGTATCACATCATCTTATAAAGCTTTATATGGTTATATTGTATCCCTGTGTGCTATTACCTGATTATACAGTTGCTGACATCTCTCTAGTGTCTCTAGCATTTGCATAGCGATTGGTCCTTCTCAGAGGGAGATAGTCCAATGTGTTATCTCCTGTGGTGTTGGGAAGGAGATTTTCGTACAGGACATATTGTCCTGCTGTTGTCTTTTTCATTATTGCAGTTTCAATTAAGCGTTCTACTAAGCCTCTAGCACAAGGGATTATGCAACATCCTACTAATACAAAAATTGCTACCACTATAATTATAGTAGTGGCTGCTGAAATGATAAATGTCTTCCATTTACCAAAAGCTCTATCCATCCAACCAGTCCAGGATGTGTCAACACCAGAGTTCTCTGCCAATTCTTGTGACAGTGAGGTTAAGCCTTCCAAAGCTCTGGTGATTGATCCATCTGGAGCAGTGTTGTTGGGGATAAAGGTGCAACACTGTGTACCTATTTTCCGGCACACTCCGCCATCCGATGCCAAAATCTGGTCAAGAACTAATCTATTTTCTAACGTCATTCTGCTGGTAGCATCTAATTGTGTTGCAATTCCTTGAACCGCGTCTCTGGTGTAATTGACAAATCTCTGCTGGTTGTAATATATATAGTTGATCCAGTCTAAATTCTTATTTATAGTAGCCCACCAAAAGAAAGCTGATTCGAATCCTGCAGCTATTTGGTTTCTGGCTTTGAACTCATCAGGAACCCCTCTTGGAACTCCAATTGCATCTATATAGACCCGATCATCAAAAGATCCAGGCATTGCATTTCTCTTCACTCGTGAGGAAGAGCTGCTATGAGGAGGGAGCAAAGATGCTATTATAATTGGAATTACCAATTTGACTAAGGCACATCTGCCTGTCCAACTCCTGTGGAGTGTATGGTAGATAGTGTGGGTTCCACAGTACCACCATATGTCTGCTCTAGCTTGTGAAAAGTCTGTGAGATTTAGATTTCGTAGAGTCCCTTTTTCTAGGGTTGTATTACAATTGGTCAAATTTCCTAGAAACCGTGTATTTTTCACCCCATATCGTTCCAGACATGTATGATATCTGGTAGCAGGATCTGGAATCCTGAATGCGGGTGGAACCCTCAGCCGAGGGGGTAAGTAGGGGTGGTGCTCGTTAAGATGTTGACAAGTCTGGTTGATATCATCTTTCATTTGTAATAACTCTAACATACACCAAAAACCATCTGGGTCATTGTGGAGATCTAAAGGAAAGGGAACTACTGTTGGTTCTGCTCTTGCATGGGAACAAAAATAACAATTAGAGACATTCAAACTCTTTGTAGTATAATGCGCCCATTCAAGCCACAGGTTTGTTTCTCCAAATCCTGTTTCTAATGCTATTAAATCTTTAGAATTATTAATCGGCACAATCTGGTAAGGAATCTTTAATTCTGGGATTTTTGTTGGCATCAAAGGATTCTTTTCTGGTTGGGTTGGGGGTGGAACAATCTTAAATTTTCCAACGGGGTCTCTACCTGAGGCGTCAATTCCTAAGGAATAAGTTCTGTATGTAACAGCCGTCACTCCTCTGAAAGTGATAGCCACTTGATTACATTTGGTCATTGGACAGAGGCCATTCACTCGCAATTTCATGATAGAAATGCTCTTTTTGAGATCTGGAATCTCACTACCTGAGTAGGGAATCCATGAGCCTGTGTACCACCATACTTGTGCCCAACTTCCGCAATTGGAGAAGGGACACAGGTATACCTCAAAAGCTGACAAATATTGCTGTATGGGATGTTCCCCACACATTGTGTAAGCACACACATCAAGGGTGATTGTGGTCGTGTCTTTAGTTGTGGGTAATGTTATTTCGGGGGTGGTAATAAACTGTTGCAGAAAACTTTCTAGATCCTTTGTTCCTTGTACCATAGGCATGGTGAGCACACACAACAGAAGGGCTAGGCACTTCATGTTGGTAGTTTTCATGGTTAAATGTAAGATCTGGACTGTACCAAAGGCAATTGGCGGTTAATGAAAATGAGTAACAAAATTAATCCTAGGGTCTTAACCAGAACTGCAATTGCTATAGTTAGTATTCCAAGGTATACCAATGCTTGATATATCATGAGGAAGAATTTGGGTAGGGTGGGTAAATTCTAATAGCTCCTCTTTCAGTAGGGTCGGGGATTTCAAAAAGGCTATATACTTCCAAAGGTCCCAATCCAACCTCTCTAATGAACAGGAAGGGTATCCAGTCAGTGCCCAGTACGGCGTGTGTGATCAACCAAAAATCTACAACGTCACCAGTTTCTGGTCTTATTAGGAGGTCGTCGGTTTGTTCAACTTGTAAACCTAAGGTTCCTCCAAACAGTACCAGAGTGTGTGTGACCGTTCGACTAGGACCTAGTGTCCAACTCTCAAATAAGGGTTCACACAATGTTTGAAATCGTGTGAAGGGGTCCCAATTGGGATCGTCTTCTGGAGCTGGGTCCCAATGGGGATGTATCAATTCTCTTGGATCAAAAAGGTACTCTGGGGGTTCAGGGATTAACTGTTCACTTAATTTAAAGGCGACGGTGGGGGAGAATCAGGTGGAGAAGGCTGGTTATCTGGTCTGTTCTGGGACATATATTGATAGCTACTTTGGGATGGTGAGCTATCTGGGAGGACGAGTAGCGGGGACTGTGGTACTCGAAGTGGCTAAGGTAGTATTCGTGGGAGGAGGAACGTCACTAGTAGGAACCACAGGATAAGGAGGAGGGGAGGTTCGCAATTCAAACAAGGTAATATTATCCTCAAAAGTATTTGTAATAGTGGGGACAATATTGTCCGAGCTACTGTTAGTATCGGAAACACTTGTAGAATGCAAAACAGGAGAATCAGTAAGGACAGGAATAGTCGCAGCGTTTTCAATAGGCACTGCAGGATTGCCAGTTGAAAAGTCTGTTGTGGCAGATGTGTCTGCCCAGGGAGTGGGAATACTGGTGGCAAGGGGACTGATCTTTTTGATCGTTTGGAGGGATGTGTGTCCAAACAAGTGTGTGAATGTGGTGTACTGTTGGGGTTCTGTGTAGGCTGCTGTAGTAGGTGGAGAAGCAGGAGCAGTTGCAAGTACAGAAGTAGTTGCAAGTACTGCTGGGGTAGTTGCAAGTACCGAAGTAGTCGCAAGTACCGCTGGGGTAGTTGCAAGTACCGAAGTGGTTGCAAGTACCGTGGCGTTTCCAACGGGCAAAGTAACGTTGCCAGTGGGAAAGGCAGTGAGTGAGATCCAAAGATCTAAGAGGTTACTGTCAGCAGTATAGGTAAACAAGGTAGTGAGAAACAAAACCAAACCTATACAAAGTAGGATCATGCACACAAGTCCAACAGCAAACAGTCGAGCAGATGGAAAGCAGAAGAAGAGGGTGTACTGATGTAACACCGTAACTGCTGCTGAAACAACACTTGCCACGGTGCTGTTTGCGTCCGTGTCGTCTGGAATGGTGTCGTCTTCCAGATAAGGTTCGTCAAAGTCGTTGGACCAATGGGTATTGGTTTCAGATAACTGCTCAGAGTCACACGTGTCAACAGGGTAAAGTTCAGTTGTTTGTGGATCTGGTTCTTTGATAGCGTCAAGGGCAGCAAGGTTCTCAGCAGTTGGTTCCCTGCGGAGAACTTTACCAGCGGGGGAGGGTGGTGGTATTAAAACTTTCACAGGAGTGGTTGGGAAAGGTGGTATTGGAATAGGAACTTTATGTAAAGAAATAGTCTGTAAGGGAATGAGTTCCTCTGGAGTGAACAGCGGCGGAACTTGCTGTGGCATTTATCTGGCTTGATTCGGGAAGTACAAATGTAGAATGTCGAGCAGCTCACTGATGTTGCTGTGCAAATTCTGTACTGTTGAAAACGCAACAGACTCTTGTTCTTCCAGATTCAACTGTCCTGCTAAGTTGCGGACTTGGGTGAGATCTTCTGCAAGGTTACGGATTCGGATGAGACGGATGCGAAGATCAACGTAGGGAAGTGGAATGCTGGAACAGTGGGAGGTGGAGGTGAGGATGGCAACTCAAAAGCTGGTTCAAATACAGGTGGTTGTTCAGATGGTGACTCTGGAGATTCTGCGAAGGTTTGGATGACTGTCAGCCAGATCAAGGAGGTGCGATTCAGGAGATGGATGGTCTAAGTTGATTAAGTGGTTAAGTCTTTGGTCGAGTTGATCAAGATGGTTTAAGAGTGTTGGATGTGGGGTCGGTGGTCTTGGGTTCAGTGGCGGTGGAGATGGGGTTCGTGGTGGGACAGGTCTCTCCAGTGGCTGCTGTGCTGGAAACATCAATGGAAACATCCAGGAGGCCTGATTCGGTATTCGGGTAGACTCGTATATCTTTCAGATGGACCCAGGATGTGTGGTCCTCAAGCTTAGCAGCTGTAGCTGACAGAGCTTCTATCTTGAAGGGGCCAACGTAGATGGGATCTCGCCAAGTTTTGTGCGTGTAATAACGCCGATGCACTAGATCGCCCACTTTGTAAGGGGGAGATCTATTGGCATCACAATCCCCTCTTCTGTCCGAAATGGCCTGTGGAATTGAGGACAGAGAACTTACAATAGTCTGCAAGATATCCCAGTATACTGAGTATTGATCGGGCACTTGAGTGTCTGGATTGCCAGGTAGAAGTCGCATTGGGCGACCTGTACATAATTGGAAAGGCGTCAGTTTAAGGGAAGAGGATGGAGTGGCACGAAGTGATAAGAGTGCCAGTGGGAGGGCATCAAGCCAATTCTTTATCCCATTTGCCATAAGCTGACGCATTTTGGTTTTCAGCAATCCATTGTATCTTTCTACCAAACCATTACTGGTGGGTTTGTAGACACAGACAGTTCTGTGAGTAATGCCAAGTGCTGGAAGGAGATTCTGCAGCAGTTCATTTACAAAGTGTGTACCATTATCTGTGGTTATTTTGCCAGGAATACCAAATCGAGGAATAATTTCATTGCACAGTGATTGTGCCATAGTTTGTGCGGTTTCTCTAGAGCAAGGGAAAGCTTCCACCCACCTAGAGAAAGCGTCCACGCAGACAAGCAGATACCGTTTACCACGAACAGGTGTCAGCATATCTGTGAAATCAATATACCAGGTCCCTGGACAACAGGTAAATGACCTGAAGGAATGACAGGTCCTCGTTTAGGTGTATACAGAAAACATTTGTAACAATTATGAACCACAGTGTGACACATAGGCATCATTTGGGGAGCCCATAATTTGGAAGACAGTTGATCTGTGGGCTGGGTCGTCAGTATACCCAAAAGTCACCTGACCCCTTCTCAATCTCTAGAATATTTGGGGGTCCAGTTCGACACAGCCTCGGGGTTTGTCTTTCTACCCGAGCAAAGGCGGTGCAAGCTTCAGAACCAGGTCTCTCTGCTCCTGAGGATGCCTCGCCCGCGAGCTTGGGACATAGTCCAGCTGTTGTGGTCGATGACGCCCACCTTGGAAGTGGTGCCATGGGCGAGAGCGCATCTGAGATCTCTGCAGTGTTCCCTGCTTCAACGATGGTCTCCAATATCTCAAGATTACCAGCGCAGACTCACGTGGCTCCCTGTGGCCCGGCTCAGTATGGAGTGGTGGCTCTCAGACAGCATGTTGCGGCGAGGAATGCCGCTAGCACTTCCCTCTTGGTGCCTGGTGGTAACAGATGCCAGCCTGCAGGGCTGGGGAGCACATTGCCAGGGAAGGCATGCCCAGGGTTTCTGGACACCTGAGGAGTCAGAGTGGTCCATCAATCGCTTGGAGTTGAAAGCGATATTCCAGGTACTTCTTGCCTTTTACACGACCCTGGAGGGACTGGCTGTCAGAGTTCTGTCGGACAATACGACAGCAGTGGCCTACATAAATCGACAAGGCGATGAAAAGCCATCCTTAATTTTTTAAGGGGTTTGAAACATGCTCTTTCTAATGAAAATGATTAAAAAGAGTTTTCAGAAGGTCTTTTTTTGTAAAAGTGGGCTAAAAATACCCTATTTTGGGCGTTTTTGCAAAAATCATCAACTTTACACTGTTTGTGAACTAATGGAAAATATTAGTAGAATGAAATTTTATATTAAAAAACCTTGTGTTGATAAGTTGTTGTGTGCAAAGTTTCACGTTTATCACACCTTTAATCCCAGAGATATAAAAAGCCAAACCTTACAATTTTTTCGTGCTGCAAATTTTTCGGACCAAATTTGCTCCAAGTTTTCTTCATGGAAATCGCTCATGAAGATTTTTTTTTATTTTGTTTAATAGAGCGCAAAAAGTTGTACAAGATGGCCAAGTTTTGTTTCTCTCAACAAAATATTGCCGGAGATAATGTCTCAAAGTTCCGAAATCTCGGAGTCATACCATAGAAGGCTGCAATATGGGGTCAAACAGATTACTATATCTCAGCAAGTATTGCATCAGCGAACGTAAAACTTTACCAATGTTCATTGGGGACTTGTATGAATGTTCACAGAAAATTTCATCAAAATCCATGATGGTCGCGCAGGGACCACCAGACCACTTGACATGGAATGACCCAGTTTATGATTTGCTTTGGGCTTCTAAGCCTATGGCTCTTCCTGTGGTGGCCCGATGTACACTTTGGCTGCGTGGTTGGTCAACTGATGCGGCTTCTAAGTCCAAGCTTAGTAAATTTTCCTTTAAAGGTTCTTTTCTGTTTGGAGACGAATTAGATAAATTAGTGCATAGCCTAGGTGAGGCTAAAGTTTCTAGGTTACTGGAGGATCGTCCACAGGGTTCTGGTCGTGGTACTTTTTCAAGTCGGGGTAGAGGCCGTGATTTTCGTCGTTTTCGGCCAGGCAGAGTTTTTCAAGGACAACACTCCAGATGTTTTCAGAGGACTCAGTCCTTTCATGGAGGTCGAGAAGCGGCAACTTCCCTTTCCTCCTTTTCCCGCTCTCAACAATGAAGTTTTGCGGGTCCAGCCTCTTGTACAAGTGGGTACTCAGTTGGCACAATTTCAAGAGAGGTGGGCCCAGATTACTTCGGACCGGTAGGTTTTAGAGGTTATTCGAGAATGGTACGCTTTAGAGTTTGCTCTCCCTTTGTCGGATGCTTTCCTAGAATCTCTGTGCTGTTCTCGCAGCAAGGCCATAGCTGACAGGGATACCCTCAGCAGGCTTCTGGATCTTCGAGACAAATGGCTCCCTTGGCGGAGCAGCTTCAAGGCTGTTGCTCCATTTACTTTCTAGTGCCGAAGAAGGAAGGCTCCTTCCTGCCAATTTTGGACCTCAAAGCGGTCAATCGAGCACTCAAAGTGCCTTCGTTTCCTATGGAGACTTTGAGGTCTGTCATTTTTGCGATCAGGTCTGGGGAGTTCCTCACTTCTCTCGATCTTACAGAAGCCTATTTCCACATTCCTATTCGTCCTGCTCATCAGAGGTTTCTTCGTTTTGCAGTGCTGGGTTACCATTTTCAGTTTCGGGCTCTTCCCTTCGGGCTGGCGACTGCTCCTTGCACGTTTACCAAGTTCATGGTAGTAGTGGCTGCGGCTGTCAGAAAGGAAAGTATTTTAGTCTATCCTTACTTAGATGATTGGTTGATCCGGGCAAAGTCGTACAACGAGAGTGTTCAGGTGACTGCTCGGGTAGTAGAATTTTTACAGTCCCTAGGTTGGGTTGCCAATGTGCAGAAGAGCCATCTTCGGCCTTCTCAGTCGTTGGAGTATCTGGGGGTCCTATTAGACACAAACCAGGGTCGGGTGTTTCTTCCTCCGGCCCGTGTTCTCAAGTTGCAGACTCAGATTTGTCATTTTCTGCAGTTGCAGTCACCGTCCACAAGGGACTATCTTCAAGTTCTGGGGTCCATGGCAGCATCAATCAAGGTGGTTCCGTGGGCCAGAGCTCACATGAGAATTCTCCAGTGGTCTCTGCTGTCCAGATGGTTGTCCCAGACGGATTGTCTTCTCTTCATCAACAACTGCTACTTTTGCTCCAGGTGAAGACCAGTCTGCGGTGGTGGCTTCGAGAGGCCAATGTGACCAAAGGCATGCCTCTAGATCAGCCCAGATGGTCTGTGCTGACGACAGATGCCAGTCTCCAAGGCTGCGGAGCTCACTGTTGTCAAGGGCAGTTTGCTCAGGGTCTCTGGTCTCATCAGGAGACATTATGCTCCATCAATCTATTGGAGACCAGAGCATTTCGTCTTTCTCTCCAAAGGTTTCTTCATCTTCTGAGAGGCCAGGCAGTACGAGTAATGTCAGACAATGCCATAGTGGTAGCATATATCAATCGACAAGGAAGGACGAGGAGCCTACCATTGGAACGAGAGGAGTCGCTGTTACTTCAATGGGTGGAGATCCATCTGGTGGCTTTATCAGCGGTGCATGTAGCAGGAGTACTAAATGTTCAAGCAGACTTTCTCAGTCGTCACATACTCGATCCCGGAGAGTGTTCATTAAGCGCAGTGGCGTTTCAGCTCCTGGTCGATCGTTGGGGGTCTCCTAGGATGGATCTGTTTGCCTCCTCCGGCAATGCAAAACTTCCTCTGTTCTTCAGTCACAAGGATCCAAAAGCGCAGGGCATGGACGCTCTTCTCCAATCCTGGCCGGCCGGTTTAATGTATGCCTTTCCTCCATGGCTTCTGATAGGGCATCTTCACAAGGTCGAGACGCACAGGGGACGTCTGATTTTGGTGGCACCGGATTGGCCTTGAAGGCCGTGGTACGCCGACCTTCGACGTCTTCTGGTGGATCTTCCTTTCAGACTTCCGGTCATGCAAGATCTCTTGTCGCAGGGTCCGGTCGTTCATCCCGATCCGGATCAATTCTGTCTTACGGCCTGGCTCTTGAAAGGACTAAACTGATTAAGAAAGGCTATTCCGCTCAGGTCATTACTACTGTGCTTCGCTCTCGTCGCCATTCTACCTCTTTGAATTATGTGCGCACTTGCAGGATATTTGAGGACTGGTGTCAGGAGTTTTGTCTATTTCCTTTTACTGCTTCGGTTCTGCAAATTTTAGATTTTTTGCAGCGAGGTTTTGACAAAGGTCTTGCTTTGGCTTCTCTTAAGGTGCAGATTGCGGCCTTGACTTGTTTTCGTGGTCGCATCCAAGGGAAGTCTCTAGCTAGTCATCCTGATGGTGGTACGTTTTTTGCGGGGAGTTAATCTCCTTTGTCCTCCCTCGCAATGTTCTTTTCCTCGTTGGGATCTCAATTTGGTGCTTACAGTTCTTACTAAGCCCCCTTTCGAGCCTTTGTCGTCCTGTACTTTGAAGGACTTGACTCTAAAGACAGTATTTTTGGTGGCCGTTGCTTCGGCTAGGCGGGTTTCAGAGTTGCAGGCGTTGTTGTGCAGATTGCCGTTCTTGGAGTTTTGTTCAGATAGGGTAGTGTTGCGGCCAGTCCCTTCTTTTCTCCCCAAGGTAGTATCTCGATTTTATGTTTCTCAGCCGGTGGTCTTGCCTGTGTTAGGTTCTTTTTCCGGCTCAGAGGAGCAGCGGCTTTTAAAGTGTTTGGATGTCAAATGGGTGTTGAAACGCTATATTAAGTCTACTGATCACTTCCGGCGATCTGATCGTTTATTTGTTCTGATTGGAGGTGCGCGTAAGGGGTTCATGACCTTTCTCGATGGCTTAAAGAACTGATTGCTTCAGCTTATCTTCTTTCTTGGAAACCTGTTCCAGAGCATGTTAAGGCTCACTCTACAAGAGGTCAGGCAGCCTCTTGGGCAGAGCATTGTTTGGTGCCACCAGAGGACGTTTGTAGGGCGGCGACCTGGTCGTTTTTGTACTCTTTTTCTAAGCACTACCGTTTGAACGTTCTCAGCCATCATCAGGTTGCTTTCGGAGCGAGTGTTTTGTCGGTGGGGCTGCTAGGGTCCCTCCTATAATTGCACTGCTTTACTTCCCATCAGTCACATTCTGGGCTGGTCCAGAGGGACGCTAAGGAAGGGTAAATTAGGCCTTAGCTGCTAATTTGCTTTCCTTTAGTCCCTCAGGACCGGCCCAGATCCCTCCCTTCAGGTATCCGTGTTTCAGAAGTTACAAATTCTTTGTTGGAGCTGTGTTGCTAGTTTATTTCGGTATTAAAATAAATAATTAAAAGAAATGTTTTCTGGTTTACTAAGTGTCCTCTTTGAAAGACCATGTTATGTTGCAGTCACTCACTCTATGTTGGCAATGTGCCGGTGGCTGCTCAGGTTTTTTGGATGCACAGGTTATGCTTTTATTGTATGACTTTTCTTCTACTTTGGTACTTTATTACTGGATCTTTCTCTAGCTGACAAGGGCTCTTATTGGCTCGCTAGAGTCACAGTTTTTTTTTCAGTCTCCACCTACTGGAAGGCGTACACAACCCATCAGTCACATTCTGGGCCGGTCTGGAGGGACTAAAGGAAAGCAAATTAGCAGGTAAGGCCTAATTTACCCTTGCGTATTAGGAAAGGAATGGAAAACAAAAATTATACCTTTGTATTGCTCCATGGTGCGACCGCACCGCGAATACTGTATGCAATTCTGGTCCCCGCATCTCAAAAAAGATGTAGTGGAATTAGAAAAGGTACAGAGAAGGGCGATGAAAATGATAAAGGGGATGGGATTACTACCCTATGAGGAAAGGCTAAAGCGGTTAGGGCTGTTCAGCTTGGAGAAAAGACGGCTGAGGGGAGATATGGTAGAGGTCTATAAAATGATGGTGCAGTAGAATGGGTAGACGTGAATCGCTTGTTTACTCTTTCCAAAACTACTAGGACTAGAGGGCACTTGAACCTACAAAGTAGTAAAATATTTATTCATTGGACGTGTAATTCAACTCTGGAATTCGTTGCCAGAGAATACGGTAAAAGCAGTTAACTTAGTGGGGTTTAAAAAAGTTTTGGATAGCTTCCTAAAGAAAAGTCCAAAAGCCATTAACAACAATGTACTTTTGGGCATCTTCTTTCAAACTCAAACTGAATGCTGACAAAACACACTTCCTTCTACTATCATCACAGCACAAGTACAGACCTTCAACATTAATCACCCCCACCCTAAACCTTCCTATCCTGGACAGCCTCAAAATTTTGGGAGTCACCCTTGACCGCTCACTTTCACTCGAACAACATGTTAATGCCACCGCAAAGAAGATGTTCTTCTTGCTGTGGTAACTAAAACGAATAAAACCATTTTTCCCTCGAGAGGTCTTTCGCAACCTCATACAATCTGTCGTTCTCTGCCATCTGGATTACTGTAACAGGGTTTATGCTGGATGTAAAAAGCACCTCATTAAGAAACTGCAGACGGCCCAAAATACAGCGGCTAAATTGGTCTGTGGAATTTGAAAGTACCACGCCCCTCTGAGAGAAACTGC
This sequence comes from Microcaecilia unicolor, assembly GCF_901765095.1. NCBI lineage: Eukaryota > Metazoa > Chordata > Amphibia > Gymnophiona > Siphonopidae > Microcaecilia > Microcaecilia unicolor. The sequence goes on along the minus strand of NC_044040.1, from coordinate 202,072,431 downwards.
ATTGGCTTCCTGTCAAGGATCGAATCTCCTTTAAACTCTGCTCTCTAGTTCATAAAATCCTATATAGTGAGGTACCTGGCTACATGATAGATCTCATCATCCTACCTCTCAGGAATACATTCAGACTCTCCCGTTCGTATCTTAGCCTTCATTATCCAAAATGCAACAGCATCAAGTACAAATACACGTATGCTACATCCTTCTCTTTCATCAGCACTCAGCTTTGGAACTCTTTGCCGAAAACCGTAAAAACCATCCCCAACCATCTAACTTTCAGGAAATCTTTAAAGACCATGTTATTTGGAAATGCTTAACCCATGGCCTCTGCATGTGTCTCCACTGTTGGATGCGCATCGATCTAGAGACATTTTGGACACATTCCCCTTCTCTCTTCCCTCCTGGTTTTCCTACTCCTTCCATCCATTCCTACCCCATTCTCTCTTGAAGGGTTTTCTGCTGTATTAGCTTCATTTCACTGCATTGGTGTCTGCCTCTGTAGTTCACTGTAAGCCACATTGAGCCTGACACTGTTGGGAAACTGTGGGGTACAAATGAGATAATAAATAAGATGGGACTTGCCACTGCTTATTTCTAGGATAGAGAGATAGACTGATGTTCCCTTGACAAAGCACTGAAGCGAAACAGGCACCTGTCGGGCTATTTATTACTCCTGGGATCGCACAAGTTCACATGCACAGATAAGTGTTATACAGAAGTCATCTCCACTATAATTGACACAATATTGGTCACTTGAAAGAAATTCAGCTAAGCATAAAATAAGCAGCAAAAATTAATTAAAAAATTATTTCAGTAGTCACGGATGGGATTGGGGGTTGTCTAAGATTATAATTGTCACAGCGATCAGGCATACCAGATGAATGGTAAAAGAATTGCCTAGTGACTGTATGAGACTTCCCTAAAACAAATCAATCTTGTGACCATCTGGCACTATTCGAACTCTACTATTGATTGGTTGTATATCGGTTATATGTCTAGTAGACTAACGCCACCACAATTTTGACAGTATTTCTAGGATAAGCAGCATAAAATGTACTGTATTTTTTGGGGATCTTGCCAGATACTTGTAACCTGGATTGATCATTCTTGGAAACAGGATGCTGGGCTTTATGGACCTTCGGTCTGTCCCAGTATGGCAACACTTGCATACTACGTACTTATTAGCTCAGGGCAGTTCACATGGCCATTCTGGCTTTTCAGCCCTTCTTTTAGGGCAAATGGGACTGCATTCTGTTGGACAATCTAACGACTGTGGCCTACATAAATAGGCAAGGAGGTACTTGCAGTGTTCCATTGGCGACCAAGTCTTGCATGCTGCTAAACTGGGTGGAAACACATTTGCTTCAGATTTCTGCAGCTCACATTGCTGTATCTCTGAATGTTCAAGCGGACTATCTGTGCAAGAACTCTCTAGACCTAGGAGAAATGGGCGTTGTCAATTCAAGTCTTTCACCTCATCATACAGAAGTGGTGCAGCTCCAGTCTGGATCTCATGGCATCTCGTCACAATGCCAAGGTCCCCAGGTTTGTCAGCAGGAGAAGAGAGTATGGTTCAGAGGAGATAGATGCTGTGATAACTGTATGCTGTGATAACTGTGGTCGGAATCGGAACCTCTATATATCCTCCTTCCTTGGTCCATGATAGGCAGAGTACTTCACAGGGTCGTTCTTCATCCAGGCCTAGTAATCCTGATTGTTACGGATTAGTCCAGAAGGCCTTGGTGTGCAGACCTAACTCATCTCCTGTTAGACAACCCATTTCGTCTTTTGTCTCCCTTGTTATCCAAGTCTCTTGTTGAAAGGTCCCATTCAGATGCAAGATCTGACTTGCTTGGTGTTTATGGCTTGCTCTTGAGAGGTCAATGTTAAGGAAGAAAGGTAATTCAGATCAGGTGATTACAACCTTGTTCATGCAAGGAAGTGTTCAGCTTTGTCAGCTTATGCGCTAGTTTGGGAAGTATTTGAAACTTGATGCTCGGAAAGAGCTATTTCTCCCCTGCCCTCTTCCTTACCATCCTGCACTCTTCTTGCAGGACATCTTATTTATTTATTTATTTTGCAATTTGTTTATTGAGTTTCAAATAAACATAGCAGTGAATACATTTGCCCCTAGACATCTTAATCCTATCAAGGAACCCATCTACCGCTGCCTAAATCACAGAGCTAACTAACTATAAAAGGAAGCTATGTCTTAAACTACTCTAAGGGTGCAAGTACGAGCCTTAGCTTTCTACCGTTGGTGACTTATGAATTCCTTTCTGGCTGCGCATCCTGACACTGTTCGTTCCCGTAAGGAGTTAATCAATTGAAGCCTCCTCTTAAACTTCTTTGTCCTTAGTGGCATCTTAATCTGGTACTTAAATCACTACAGAAGCCAACCTTTCAGCCCCTTTGTAAAGCTACTCTAAAGGATCTTATGCTAAAAATCAGTTTTTCTGGTAGCGATTTTTTCTACATAACAGATTTCTGAGCTTCAAGCTCTCTCCTGTAGAGATCCGTTCCTCCACTTCACCAAAGTTGGGATTACTATTTGAACTCTTTCTTCCTTTCTTCCTAAAGTAATATCTGTTCATGTGAATTGACCTTTGTATCTTCCCTCCTTTAAGAGAGGATTATGGGAAGGAATTTTGCTTCATTGCATCTTCTGGATGTTCGTGGTGCTCTCCTCAGTATCTTCAGGTTACCAATGATTTTTGGCGATCTGATCATCTTGTCATCCTTGTGGGTCCAAATCGAGGAAATGCAGCTTCGAAAGCAACCATTGCCCGATGGATTAGGGAATCTATTGCTTCCTTGTATATGCTGTTGGGGAAACTGCTTCCAGCGCCCCTCAAGGCTTATTCTTCCAGAGCTCTTTTCACATCATAGGTGGAGTCTCGTGCCTTTTCACTAGAAGAAATCTGTAGATCAGTTATGTGGTCCTCTTTGCATACTTTTTCCCAAACATTATCGCGTGGATGTTTTGGCATGGACGGAAGCATCTTTTGTAGCATCAGTGCTTTCTGTGGGTGTTTCTGATTCCTGCCCCGTTTGAGGACAGCTTTGCTACATCCTATAAGTCTTTGGATTTATCTGCTACTGATGACATGGAATGAAAAATATTTTATCTTACCTGATAATTTTCTTTCCTTTAGTCACAGCTGATGAATTCAGATCCCCACCCTAGATCTGCAGTATCACTTCAGTCTGTTTCTCTGTTTAGATTTGTTGTTTCCTAGTTGTGCAATGTAACAGTTCATGTCCTGTGAGGAAGGAGAAATATTTATATTCTAATAATTTCTTCAGCTCTGTTGCGAGAAATATTAACTGACCAAGGAACATACCATCCTATATGTCAGAGTTCAGTCTATTGCCACCAGCTGGTAGATAGTAATAAGCCACAAGTCTCTGGATTCATCTGTTGTGACTAAAGGAAAGAACATGATCAGGTAAGATATAATTTTTCCTTCTCTGCACCCCCACACACTCCTGTTTTATCAAACCCCCCCCCCCCCCAAAAAAAAAAAAAAAAACCAACCCAAAACAAAACCAAAAAGTAGTCAGAATTTCACTCACTAACTCTTTCAACACCGTCTCGGCTAAATTTCCTCTTTGGCTGATGGCTCAGGCAGTAGATTCAATCAAATGGCAGATGTAGTTGTCTTCATGTCACCTGATAATTATGCACACGTCGCTCAGAACATTTACAGATTTTAAACAATCACTACTATTTGTTATCACTCCCCAGTCTCACTTGCATACCTCCCTTCAAACTTCTTCTTTTTCATTTGAACACTGTTCAAGTTCACCCTGAATAAGATTTCTTCACACACCAGGGACATATATAGCACTGGTTGTATCTTCTTTTGCAACTTCAGCACAGCCAGTCTGTTCACCATAATTCCATGAAGCTAGCAATATCAAGAGTGCTATGGCACTGATAAGAATGACCAAATTTTCATGAGAAACACTTTAAAAAGACATAAGCAAAATATCCAAACTATATATATATATATATATATATATATATATATATATATATATATATATATATATATATATATATATATATATATATAATCATCATCTTGCTAAATATTTTAATTAACAAATTGAAACTTCAACTGCCCGGGGAAGGTCCTAATATGACCTTATATTCCCCCTAATGGTTTTTTATCACCGCTTTCCCAATTCCAGTAAAAGGAACAGCAGGAAACAACTCCACCACATGGAGGCCTTTAAATCAAAGAGTAGGTTCATGAGAGTAGATTCAGTCTATTCCTGTATTAAGTTTTGATTCCGGGTTTTTTGGGACAACTTTATCTCCATGTTGTGGAGGAGTTTTCTGCTGTTTCTTTTTTCTGGAGTTAGGAAACCGGTGATAGAAGCCCATTAGGGGGTTATATGTCATATTAGGTCCTCCCCCGGGCAGTTGAAGTTTTTGTTAATTAAGAGATTTAGCAGACTGATGGGATGTCCAGTTGTTGACTATTAGCAAAATATTTTTTTTGATATTACTGATAAGAATGACCCATGGATAAAGACTATTCTGGTTTATTGATGGGATTTTGAAGTCAAAATTTCTCAACTTATAGATGAGTATATGTGGTATTTCTATGTTTCTCCTGGTCAGTTTGATCACTCCTGGATACCACTTTCTTTCCAGGCAATCTTGTTTGAAGTCATTTCCTGTTTTGAGATACAGTGCTGAGAAAGTTTGTGAAGTCCTTAGGAAGTTCTGTATTTTTGCTACAGCTTATATGCAAGATGTGATTAGATCCTAATGATGAGAGAGAGAGTCTATTAATAACTGGGTGAGAATATATTTTGATTATTAAATACAAACAAATTCAGTAGCAAGTATCCCTGTGTGCCAGATAGGGTTGCCAACTAGCTGTTTTTTTAAATGGCCAGACTGGCTACCAGTAGAGCATTAAAACCGGGATCAGAAAAACTGTTTTCTTCCTTCAGTCTTCCTGTCTCAAGGTCCGGCGTCTATCTCTTCCTTGAATCTGGCAGCTCAGTGTAATTCTTTCTTTGCCCCCAGGCTCCTGCGGATTCAGAAGCATCTCTCTCTCTCTCCGCTCTTCTTTCCCATGGTCATCCAAAAGCAGTGAGTCATTGTCGTCCAGGAAGACAATTAGTTCCAGCTGCCTGGGGCTTCTCTCTGCTACTGTCCTGGCTCCCTGTGGGGGGGGGGGGGGGGGGGGGGGGGGGAGGGGGAGAAACCAGGCATGTGGAAGGCAAGAGGAGAACCTAGACCCATTTTTTTTTGGGGGGGGGGGGGCAGAAGAAGGAAATGCCAGACCTGCAATCTATAAAGTGTGGGGGGGGGGGGGGGGGGAGAGAGAGATGCAAGATTGGAGTGGGGGTAGAGTACGAGAGTAAGTTGTGAAGAATACTGGACCAAGGAAGGAAAGAAGAAATGGGGAGAGGTGCTGGACTTTGGGAAGGGGGAGTAGAGGGAGGAAGAGAGAGAGACAGTACCAGGTAATCAGGGAAGAGAGAGGGAGAGAGGCCAAACTGGGGGAGGGGGAGGCAAAAGAGAGAGGAGAGATGCTGGCCCCATGTTGTTCGGTGTGGGAGAAGGGGAAGAGAGGAGATAAACTGGGGAAGGGATAGGACAGGGACAGAGACAAGATGTTGGGCATGGAGGGGAGCATAGGGACAGGGATACAGAGGGACAATGCTAGATACAGAGGGCAGATGGGGAATATTGGGGGAGGATTGATGCAGGGACATAGAGGGGAGATGCTGGACAGCCAGAACACATTAGGGATACAGAAGGAAGATGGTTGGTGGATATGGAGAGAGGAAATGTGAAACAGGAGACCCTGATAAGAGAAAAGCAGAACTGGGACCAAAGCAAATGGAAAAAACTAAAATGCTCAGACGAGAGGTAACCCCCCCCCCCCCCCCCCCCCCCCCCCAAAAAAAAAAAAAAAAAACCAAACCCAATATTTATTCTGAATATATTGAAATATGTCAATTTTGGCAAATGTGCTTCTCTGATACCTTACATTTCTTGTGTTTCTCTAGTATTGCTGTACATGAAGCACCTGTCTTTTTGAAGTTTCCAGTTGTCTTTTTGTCTTCATATCTCTATTCATGTGTGGTCTCTTGTTTCATATTTACTGAGGGTCTGTCTATGTTTTATGCAAATGCCCAAGGTGTGGTATTCTGCTAGTTTTGTGTATTCTGTGTAGGGATCTGTAGCAGTCTGACTTGTTCTGTATTTCTAAGGTGCTGTCTCTGTAAAGTTGTAGCTAAATAGCACCTGATGCCCACAAGAAGTGAGCTGTGAAATTCTTATGGAGCCAGTACAAGTGTGATGGTTGATAGTAGACCCTGAATGGGGCAAGGTTTCCAGTGCCATCCCTGGCCATTCCAGTGTAATGGAGGGTTAAGTGCCTTGCCTGAGGTCTGAAGGGGCTATGGTGCGGTTATGAACTTGAGTCCTCTGATTCCCCAGTCTGCTGCTCTAACCACTTGGCCTTGCCCTGGACATTAGTGCTGCTTTATGATAGGTTTGTACAACATAGAATGTGTGTTTTTTTTTTTTTTTTAGCAGAGTTTGGTTACTGGAAATCTGTTTGTTGTGTAAAGTTTGTGAAATATTCATAGAATGTATGTACATGTGGCAGTTTTTCTTTTGAGATGCCAACAGTAGTGTGACAGTAGCGAGGTGGGAGAAGAGTACAACAGTAGGCATGGCGAGGGACTTCAGGCATAGCATGAGTGGGACGAGGGGCATGGGTGAAGCATTGAGCAGGGCTGGTGCCAGGTTTTTCGTGGCAAAAAAGTTGGCAACTCTAGTGACAAAGAATGTGAAGCCTTCATAAACTGGTGGCACCTCCTTGAGCAGTAGTAACTTCAACTAAAACATTTCCTGTAGCTGTTTGGTCTTCAAAAAAAAAAAATAATAAAAAAAAAAAAAGGAAGCCAAGCAGACCAACAGTTCTGAAGATCTGTATCATTTATTAAAGCAGTTACCCGACATGGCCATGTTTTGCCCACAGGGTGAAAACTGTTAAAAAAAATAAACACATGAATTGAAAACATATAAATCATAAATAGTACAGATAAAATCAAATCAATACAAATTAATGTCAGTAAAACCAATAACTACCAAAACACAGATAATAAAAAATACTGACATGCACAATCTTAACCAAAAAAATACAAAATGTATACTGATATACATGTAAAAGGTGTCCGCTAAATGCATAAAAACTCAATTCAAATCAGTATGAAGGTAAAATAAATCAATGTGAATTAGAACAAGCACTGAGAACAAATAAAGTGAACTGTAAAAAAGTGACAAAAAACCTTAAGCAAAGGTGACATGAAATGTTCAAAATGTTAAACCAAAAAATCTGCCACATGCATAGTCACACAAATAAGTGAACATAAACAGGGTCCAAACGATAAGGTATTTTGTAATTTCAGTGTATACCCACAAATAAGTACCAAAATGGACACATGCCTATTGGGGATTAAAACAGAACCTTCCCTAATTAGTTACATTCAATCCAAACAGCCTGAAAAAGAAATTAATAAAAAAAAAAAAAATACCCTCTCATAGCAAAAACACTGAGGCTGGCAGTGCTGTACTGCCAACACAGCCCATTCACTTTGAGTGGTCTGTGTCGCCATTGCCTGCTCAGCTTTGTAAACAAGAGTATTAGACTTACAAAGTTCCATTGGTTAATGTGTAACTTTGTAAAGCTAAGTGATTTGAAAATACACCTCCATACGAGTTTGAACTCAACAAAAGTATTTTCTGACCCAAATTCCATTAACAACAAGTAAAAAGTGGATTTCCATTTTGTCCCACAGATCAATCCAGAGACTTGTAGTCTATGTCCCTCTACCAGCAGGTGGAGATAGAGAACTTCAGAGGTTTACTATATGTGGTCATGTGCAGCCACCTTAACCTCAGTATTCTCTCTGTCTAGCAGGTGGATGATCATAACCATTCAGCTCTGGATTACTTAGCTCCTGGCCTGCTCCCCCAGGTCTGATAGAGCTTTTAGGGTTGAGGCGGCCCAGGCTTAGGGTCTAGGTGTATAACTGGTGGCGCCAGATCCCTCCCTTCCTCCCCCCCCCCCCCCCCCCCCCCCCCCCCATCGATCAGTCCCCTACTAGTCTGCCTTGAGGGTACCTTGCTCCAGCCCTTTCTTCTGCCTTTTATTAAAAAAAAAAAAAAAAAGCAAGCAGCATCTCACAGCCTGCTCACATTAACGCAGTGGACTTGTGCCAGTTTTTAGTCCTGGCTGTGGGGTGAGGGGATCAAACTTGCCTCCAGTTGCAGATTCCTGAAGGGGGGGGTGAGTATTTTATGATGGTGGTGCTGGCAGGGTCTTGTCAGCCGGGCTCCTGGTGAGGGAACTGGGGAGCAGCATCAGATATTTGTTCCTGCGCAGACCTGCCAACCTCTGTGCCACTGGATGCCGCTGGGCGGCCTGAAACTGGGAGCACAGTGTTCTGGGTATAGTGGAGTTTTCTTTGACACATTCACCTGCAGGCACCTTCTTTTCCGCCGTGCCAGGTGGTGAGGTTGAGGTGCTGGTGCTCCATGAAGAGTCCGGCTGGACATTCTGAAGCTGGCTGGAAGAGCTGGGGTAGATCCCTCCCCACCTCTTTTTTTTTTTTTTCCTCCAAATTTGGTACCTTTGTGGAGTACAGCCTTGGCCTGAGGGACTCACAGATCCCTTCCTGTCAGAAGACTCCGTCCTCAGGTCTTCCGCAGCTTCCCAAGCGGCTGCAGCACTGGGGTTGGAAGTCTAGTGGGACTATCAGACTGGTCTGTGGCTTCCCCAAGCTTAATAACTGCAGTTTGGCAGTTAGTGATTATATTGTGAGTGTATTATTGAGGGCAATGACTGTGCACCCTCTTGCAGTTGAGCACTAAGAATATTTCTGTCTTGGTTTACCTTTGTTTGGTACCCTCATTGAGGTGGTTTATGGTTTGTGTGCACCCGGCACTAACAGGCAGATGATCAAAAGCAAACACCGGCACTAGAGGCTGTTATCGCCAGCGTTTGCTACCGCCCCATGATCAGAGCCCTTGAGCGCGTGAAACAACACGTTCGAGGGCTCTTAGTTCAAGTAGCATGCAAATGTATGCTAAACAGGGCTCTTAGCGCAAGTAGCATGCAAATGCATGCTAATCAGCGCTTAACACATTCATCCCCAATGATCAGCGTCTAGCGCGCCAAAGATTGGGTTGCTGGCTGCGACAATCCCTACGCCAGCTCCAAGCTGGCGTTAGGGCTTGCAGATTATTGGGGAGGAATGGTGAGCCCTGTCCAGCATGCATTTGCATGCTGGCAGGCGCCCATTTCCCCCTACAGCAAACTTACCAGCGAAGGCAGTTGAGGACATCCAAAATTTGGACGTTTCTGTGATGGGGCAGTTGAGGACGTCCAAATTTTGGACGTTCCTGCAATGGGCAGTTAAGTACGTCCAAAATTGGATGTTTTCTCATAGAAACAACATCCAATTTTGGACATCCTTAACTGCCCATTGCAGAAACGTCCAAAATTTGGACGCAACTGCCCCATCACAGAAACGTCCAAATTTTGGACGTCCTCAACTGCCCCGTCACTATATCTCCAATACCCCCCTTGAAATTTGGCCGTCCCTGCAACAGGGCAGTTGAGGACGTCCATCTTCCGATTTAAAGATGGGCTTCCTTCTTTTTTCATTGGTCTTCAGCCCAGACCTGTCAAGAAGTGCGGGAGGATTGTGCTGAGCGCATGCTCAGGCACAATTCTCCAGCACTTCTACCCCATAAGCAGAGATAATTGCGCTGCTTAAATTTGCATGCATTATCTCTGATCATAGGTCTAATAGCGCCCCGCGCTGTTCCAGCACTATTTTAGAGCGCTGTTTGGAACAGCGCAGGGCTTTTGATCATCTGCCTGTAAGTAACATGGTAGGTGACGGCAGAAAAAGACCTGTATGGTCCATCCAGTCTGCCCAACAAGATAAACTCATATGTGCTACTTTATACCTGACTTTGATTTGTATCTGCCATTTTCAGGGCACAGACCGTACAAGTCTGCCCAGCACTAGCTCCGCCTCCCAACCACTCCCAACCACTAAGAATATTTCTGTATTGATTTACCTCTGCTTGGTACCCTCAAGGTGATTTATGGTGTGTGTGCTGCATAAAAGGAAGGGAGAAAGGGATCAGGATTAGGGAAGGTACTATTCTAGGTTCTTCACTCTTACCCATTCTCAGAGCATGGCAGTACAGACAGTGTTTAGTTAGAGTCAGGCACTTGCTGCTGTTGACTTCTTCATGTTTCTGGGAGAAATGTTACATTTTGAGTTAATTTCTGAGGCCAGTGCACTCCTCCTATGTTCCTCTTGGTCTGCATGGTAATTCTGCATCCTCTGTGCTGCCCTGGTGGCATTTTCTCCAGGTGCAGTGTTTACATTAAAATAATTTTATTCTGGCTTTCAACCTGAAGGTCACAGGTTCAAGGCCAGTGTGTCCATTATGCTAGAAGCTGTGGACTGGGCTCTGTTTCCAGTGGAGCATATTTTATTTCATTCTTTCTTCTTGCTTTGCCAAGCAGATCATTGCATAACTGGAGCAGTTATCACTATAGTACTGTACTGAAAGTTAGCTCTCCTTTCTCATTTGCACACTAATACTAGCCAAACTATTGCATACTAGCTCCAGCCATTACGGTATTCACAGCGTCACCAGTGGCTCTAATTGCTTCTATTGCATTTTTGCACCTTTTCATTGTATGGGACAACTAGTGTTTATTATGGAGCTACTTCAGTGTAGAGAGACCTTAATAGTTTAAGCAAACAGCTGAGAGTGAACACAGAGATCTAGAGGTTGCTGGGTCACGACTCGCTGCAGCTTGCTATCTGTAGTGCACAATGGTGCAAACAGCCATATTCTGCTACACCATCTAACTCTGGTCCTCAGCCACATTTGTTAGCGCCAATGTGCGACCACTTTCGCACAGTCACACGAGCCAAATCTTGACTCTGGCTTAGGATTCGGTTAGCTTGGAGAATATCTAGGAAAATTGGGTAAAGACCTGAGGGACTCTCAAGTCTCAGAGCTTGCCAGAGGATGAGTCTAAAGGTTTTAAAAAATCCTCTGTTTAGTTATAGGTTTTGTGAGGCCATGTGCTTCAGGACAGGAAAATCATTTTCAGGGTTTCCACTTCCAATATGACAAACCGCCTTGCATGCTGGCAGAATGATCTTGGCTTCAACTCCTGGTATACGTATGCCTACTGCATCTCCCATGATGGGGTCTTGGTTCACTCCTCGGGTTTCATAATAGCAGAACTCCTTTACAGGTTTCATGAGGAGTGGACCAGAGATTGCCTCAGACCATTCATTGTGTCTTGGATTTTCTAACGCAGGGTTACAACTGGAGTTCTCCCATTCCACTGTAGATTTTTCTTGGATTCTTCATGCAAACTCAAGCAAAAATATCAGACAGTCATGCCACCTTGCAAATGTTTCTTCATTTAGGCACGGATGAGTTTGTCCACAGTTGCAATTGGGCGTATGGGAAGTTGTTCCCTTTGCTTTGTACTTCCAGCTAGAGAGCTTCCTTGCAACTGAGTTTGGACATCATAAGAGTCTAGAGTGTTTAAGGTTCAACTTTTCACAATGGGAACTTTGCAGTGTGTAATAGTTTCAGTCTAGCAGGGAGAGTTTCTAACCTCCCTGGATCTCAGAGAAGCGTACTTTCATATTCCCAGTGCACCTTCCTGCAGAAGAACATTATAGCAATTTATGACCATGTCTTTCAGCCTTTCCACATCACCAAAGACATTTTTTTCAAGGTCATGGTGGTAGTGGTAGCTTTCCTTCGTGAGGATGGATTGCAAGCTCATCCATACCTTGCGATTGACTGATTTGCGACTCTTTATCAAGAGACTCTGCAGATTTCATCCAAGGTAGCTACTGTTCTTCAGTCTTTAGGATTGGTAATCAATTTCACCAAGAGTCAGTTGTTTCCAACACAAATCTTGACATATCTGGAAGTGGTATTTCACATAGGCTTGGGAAGTCCTTATGCTTCTCGGCAACGGATGCTAACCCAAGTCAGATTCTACTTTCCCTACCAGGTCTGGGAATAGGTTCAAGTTCCGGGCACAATGGTATCTTCTTGCACATTCTCCCATGGGCCAGATTCTGCATCAGACCATTTCAGGGGTTGCTTTTCAGCTTTGGTCTCCATCTATAATCAATGACCTAAAGTATATTACAATCCAATTTATATAATCCAACTCTCTATAATAGACGACCTACTGTGTTACAATCCAACTTATTCTCAGAAACTTCATGCAAGACCATAATTTATTTTCTTTACCATGTATATATGCACATGATACATTTATACCATGATCTGTTCCATATATGCCATGTTCCATGTATGTTACCATATATGTATGCACCTTAATGCAATACCATTTGTAATTCTGCTACCCGGAAATGGCAACCGCCATTACGGCAAATGTAAGCCACATTGAGCCTGCAAATTGGTGGGAAAATGTGGGATACAAATGCTACAAATAAATAAATAAATTAAAAATCTCTCTTGTTCCCTTCAAGACAACTTAGCCTCAACGGGTGAATTCAACACAGCCTTCCTCTGACAATTCAGAAGTTCTCTCTCTCTCGGCAGCTATATGCAGCTTGTAGGCTGCTAGGGTGTGCCTTAGCTGGCTGCAACAGATTTTGGAGCCCATCCAGAAGACGGACAGTTGACCTTCTCCTCTTCAGTTGCCAGGCTGGCTTGTTTGACAGATTTCTTCTATGATTTGTTTTGGGCATTGCTTGAGCAGATGTCTTTGGCGGTCACAGCCTGTCGTTTGATGTGGTTGCACCACTGGGCGGCAGATGCAGCTTCAAACAGCGTCTGGATAACTCCTTTTTAAGGGCAGGCTGCTGTTTGAGGAATCAGTGAAGTAGTGGAAAGATCTGGGTGACGCATAGACTCAGCGGCTTCCTGAGAACATGTATACACGTTCTTTTTGATTGGATCAGGCTGTTCCTCATTTTAAAGAGACCAGTTACTATTGTCCATGGCAGCCTAGTTTTCTTTAGTGATCCAGGTTCAGTCCTAGCAGGGTTTCAGAACTCCCAACTTCATCCTTTTGGGATCCTCCGGAGTTCTTCTGAAGGGGTGATGGGGCACACAGTTCTGTTTTTTTCTTCATAAGGCGGTTTCTGCTGTTCATCCCAATCAACCTTTGTCTCTTCTCGCTTCTTTGACTTTTGCCATGTACTCCTATATTATTTGGAAGTGACCAGTGAGTTCCATTGGTCAGATCTTTGCTTCATGCTTTGCTCGGGACCTCAGAAAGGTAATGCAGCTTCCAAAGCCATGCTGGTTTGCCTTTTTTAGATTAGCAGGTATAGCAGGGCAGTGGCAAGGGTGACCCACTGAGCAGAAATGGCTTCCTGCATAGCCTCATGCACGGCAAAAGACTGAAGTGGTCTTCTAGTGCTCGCCATTGTAAGATTAGCAGATGCAGCGGTGGCAGGATCAGAAGAAGACATATTCAGAACCTGGAGAGCCTTAGGTATACAGGAATGCGGCGACTCCTTACAAAATATCCACACTGTGGTGGGATCATCAGATTTCTGACGCGCTGAGCCTAAATGCCTCCTGGCATAGCCTCATGCTGTTCTCTTGCTGGTTGCAAGGAAGGGGATCTGGTTTTGAGAGCCGCAGTGGCCATTGGCTGAGGGCTGGCCTCTCTATGGGATAGTCTCCGCCATTGCGGGTGGCAGCACTTTCTTCCCATGTGCAAATGACTTCCTTCTCCGAGTCCTGTGTAGCTTTTGTGGCTACTTTTTTCAGTTAGGTCACTTTGTCCTGCCATGGATGTCTTTTGCAGATTAACCACTTGGTCTTCTGTCTTTCCCTTGCTAGGCATTGCAGGCTTGACGTGGCAGTGAGTGTTAGCTGCGGCCTGTGTATCATTGATCAGGTCTGCTGAGGTTGTAGTGCCCCGCCCCAATTGAGGACTGCTTCGGTACATCCCACAAGTCTCTGGATTGATTTGTAGGACGCATTGGGAGGTAAAATGGGTTCTTACTTGATAATTTTCTTTCCATTAGTCTCAACATATCAATCTAGAGGCCTGCCCTTTGTTGTTCTTGGGCGAGTGTCTTTTTCTAGTTTCTTCAGTTTCATTATTTTCCTTCATTTGATTTTGGCTACAACCAAAAAAAACAAAACACAAAAGAAACCTTCTATTGTTACTCTTCTACAGGAGCGATTGAGGAGCCTACATGGGCTTTATGCAGGCAACAGAGGGCTTACTCTTTTCCTATTTCTTCTTCCGCTGCTTTGGTTTCAACAATACTGAGGTAAAGGGGGCTGCACATAACCACATATAGTAAATAGCTATCTCCACATGCTAGCCCTGAATTGTGCATTGTGGATATCCTGCATTGTCGCAGTCCTTGGGGGGTACACACAACTAGTCGAGTTTTCATGGTATGCGCAATGCATATGCATGAGATAGATTTGTATTCTCCGAGGACAAGCAGGCTGCTTGTTCTCACTGATGGGTGACGTCCACGGCAGCCACCTCCAATCGGAAACTTCACTAGCAAAGGCCTTTGCTAGCCCTCGCACGCCCATGCGCACCGCCTTCCCACCCGAACCGGCTCGTGTTCGTCAGTCTTCTTTTGTCCGCGCTCGGGACGGTCGTGTTTTGCCGCCGTTTCGTGCCCCTCTAGTTGACTCGCTCGTCTTCGCGATTTTCGCTTAAAAAAAAAAAAAAAGAGACCGATCCGGTCTTTACCCCTTTCCCGTGTTTCCAGCTTTTTTCCCACGTAAGTTTCCTTTCGCTTTCGGGACCAGCCTATTTGGCCTCGGTACGGGTTTTTTCTCCCTTCTTTTTGGTGCCTTTCGTCATCATCGCGAATTTTGATTTCGCCGGCGTGATTTTTCCGCCCATGTCATGGAAGTCTTCCAGCGGCTTCAAGAAGTGCACCCAGTGCGCCCGGGTAATCTCGCTCACTGATAGGCACGCTTCGTGTCTTCAGTGTCTGGGGGCTGGGCACCGCCCGCAGGCCTGCAGTCTTTGTGCTCTTTTGAAAAAGAGGACTCAGGTAGCGAGATTGGCCCAGTGGAACGCGTTGTTCTCGGGCTCTTCGACGACAACAGCACGGGACTCGTCGAGTGCATCGACATCGACAGCATCGAAGTCTTCGACCTCTGCATCGACTGCATCGAGGCTTCTACCTCCTGCATCGTCGGTACCGAGACATCGAAAGGCTGCGTCGACGTCTGTGGTACCGGGACCTCCACTATTGCTGATGTCGTCGGACGGTGGTGCTTTGTCTGGAGTGCAGGTGAGGGCTGTCCATTCCCCTGCTGGTGGCGGTGAGCCTTCGGGTGGGTCTCCTCCTGCCCTGAGGGCTCCTGCAGTACAGCCGCCCCGAGATCGACCTTCTTCGGCCTTGGCCCCGAGGAAGCGACGGTTGAATTCTACGTCCTCCTTGTCGGTACCGGGAAGCTCCGGTGACATGCTTCGCTTGAAGAAGTCAAAGAAGCATCGACACCGGTCTCCTTCCCGTCTCGGTACCGAGAGCTCTGGGTCGCCGAGGGAGTCGGCACCCAGTAGGCATCGGCACCGGGAGGACTGCTCACCCTCTATTCAGGAGGTGTTGATGCGCTCCCCCTTGGACAGCCCGGAACCACCTCCACGCTCGGAACAGACTCTGACCTCGATGCCTGCATCGGCTTCTCAGTCTTTCTCCACAGCCGCTCTGCACGAGAGTCTCCGGGCCGTTCTTCTAGAGATTCTGGGAGAGCTGTTGCGCCCTTCTCCTCCGGTACCGGGGGTGATTGCGCCAACGATACCATCGGGTGAGGCGACGGCTGGCCCTTTGCCCGAGGTGAGGTCTCCGGTACCGGTACCGCTTGCGGTACCGGCTACGGACGCCTCCCAGGCAGACTTCCCGACGACGTCGGGGGAGGGAGCTTCGCCGGTGCTGGCGAGGGAGTCCACCTCTCGACGCTCCTACCGTGGCTGTGTTCCCACGGAGTCGAGTCGGGCACAGCTTCAGACGCAGGTCCGTGAACTTGTGTCTGATACCGATGGTGAGGCCTCGTGGGAGGAGGAGGAGGACATCAGATATTTCTCTGATGAGGAGTCTGATGGCCTTCCTTCTGATCCTGCTCCCTCCCCTGAAAGGCAGCTTTCTCCTCCTGAGAGTCTGTCTTTCTTGGCCTTTGTCCGGGCGATGTCTACGGCCATCCCCTTCCCGGTGGTCGTGGAGGATGAGCCCAGGGCTGAGATGTTTGAGCTCTTGGACTATCCTTCTCCACCTAAGGAAGCGTCCACAGTACCCATGCATCATGTCCTAAAAAAGACATTGCTGACGAACTGGACCAAGCCTTTAAGTAATCCCCACATTCCCAAGAAGATCGAATCCCAGTATCGGATCCATGGGGACCCAGAGCTGATGCGCACTCAGTTGCCTCACGACTCTGGTGTGGTGGATCTGGCCCTAAAGAAGGCTAAGAATTCTAGAGAGTATGCTTCGGCGCCCCCGGGCAGAGACTCCAGAACCTTAGACTCCTTTGGGAGGAAGGCCTATCATTCTCTATGCTCGTGGCCAAGATTGTCCTACCAGCTCTACATGAGCATCCATATGCGGAACAATGTGCGACAGTTGGCGGGCTTGGTGGACAAGCTCCCTTCTGAGCAAGCCAAGCCGTTTCAGGAGGTGGTCAGGCAGCTGAAGGCGTGCAGAAAATTCCTGGCCAGAGGGGTATATGATACCTTTGATGTTGCGTCCAGGGCCGCTGCTCAAGGTGTGGTGATGCGCAGACTCTCATGGCTGCGTGCCTCCGACCTGGAGAATAGGATCCAGCAGCGGATTGCGGACTCCCCTTGCCGAGCGGACAACATTTTTGGAGAAAAGGTCAAACAGGTGGTAGAACAGCTCCACCAGCGGGATAACGCTTTTGACAAATTCTCCCGCCAGCAGCCTTCAGCATCTACCTAATCAGGTAGACGTTTTTATGGGGGATGGAGGGCTGCTCCCTACTCTTCTGGTAAGCGTAGGTACAATCTTCCCTCTCGCCAGCCTGCGGCCCAGGCTAAGCCCCAGCGCGCTCGCTCTCGTCAGCAGCGTGTGCCTCAGCAAGGCCCCGCGGCTCCCCAGCAAAAGCAGGGGACGAGCTTTTGACTGGCTCCAGCAGAGCATAGCCGACATCAACGTGTCCGTGCAGGGCAATCTGCCGGTCGGGGGAAGGTTGAAAGTTTTTCACCAAAGGTGGCCTCTTATAACCTCCGACCGTTGGGTTCTTCAAATAGTCCGGCAAGGGTACACCCTCAATTTTTCCTCGAAGCCTCCAAGTTGCCCACCGGGAGCTCAGTTCTACAACTTCCAGCACAAGCAGGTACTTGCAGAGGAACTCTCCGCCCTTCTCAGCGCCAGTGCGGTCGAGCCCGTGCCATCCGGGCAAGAAGGGCTGGGATTCTATTCCAGGTACTTCCTTGTGGAATAGAAAACAGGGGGGATGCGTCCCATCCTAGACCTAAGGGACCTGAACAAATATCTGGTCAAGGAAAAGTTCAGGATGCTTTCCCTGGGCACCCTTCTTCCCATGATTCAGGAAAACGATTGGCTATGCTCTCTGGACTTGAAGGACGCCTACACGCACATCCCGATATTTCCAGCTCACAGACAGTATCTGCGATTTCGTCTGGGCACACGTCACTTCCAGTACTGTGTGCTACCCTTTGGGCTCGCCTCTGCGCCCAGAGTGTTCACGAAGTGCCTGGTTGTTGTAGTAGCAGCAGCGCTTCGCAGGCTGGGAGTGCACTTGTTCCCTTATCTCGACGATTGGCTGGTGAAGAACAATTCCGAGGCAGGAGCTCTACAGTCCATGCAGATGACTATTCGACTCCTGGAGCTACTGGGGTTTGTGATAAATTACCCAAAGTCCCATCTTCTCCCAGTACAGAGACTCGAATTCATAAGAGCTCTGCTGGATTCTCGGACGGCTCGTGCCTATCTTCCGGAGACAAGGACCAACAGTCTGCTGCTGTTTAAAACTTTTTACCTCCTGCTCCGCCGGCAGCAGTGAAGTCCAGCACGGACGCCGCTTCAGACTGCCTTCGCTTTCGCTTCTGTTTCAGCTATGCCTCTGGTCCCGCCCTTCCGCAAACAGGAAATGAGGACGGAACCACAGGAACAACTGAAACAGAAGCGAGAGCGAAGGCAGTCTGAAGTGGCGTCCGTGCGTGCTCGACTTCACTGTTGCCGGGGGGGGGGGGTCCTGGGACAGGAGAGGGGGAGGGGTGGTCCTTGGAAGGGGAGGGGCGGTCCCGGAAATCAAACGGGAGGTGGGGTCCTGTAAGGGGAGGGGCGGTCCTGGAAGTCAAACGGCAGGTGGTATCCTGCAACTGTAAGGGGAGGGGGGTCCTGAAACTCGAAGGGGAGGGGTGCCTGGAACGCGGAGGACAGGGAGGTAGGGAGCATGGAACTCCGAGGGGAAGGGGGCTCGAACTCAGAGGACAGAGAGGGCGGGACGGACGAACGGGGGTGTGGAACTCCAGCGGGGGTTGGGGGGATGGGAGGGAGGGAGCCCTTGCTAGCGCCCGTTTCATTTCACACAGAAACGGGCCTCTTTTACTAGTCTTAGTATATTTTTCAATTATCATATTCCATCCTGAACTGAGGAAGGAGGTTTTGATGTTTGCAAGCTAGTTAAAAAATATATCACCTTTTCTGTGTGTGTTTCTTTTCTTTATTATTTTTATATATTAACCTTTAGAGTGAACTAACATGGGTACCACACAACTTTTATACTTACAAAAAATTTTTTTTTTTTTTTTTAAATCCTTATTCAGCCATTTAATTTTTAAAATTGTGTTGGTCCCAGTCCCTGGCTTATGCTTTCCTCTGTCTTCCCTTCTCTTGCCAGAGTTTCTTGTCTTGTCCATTTGTCATATTTCTCTTTCCTCCTGTCTTCATTTCCTCCACTATATCCATCTCCAACAAAGAAGAAAGCTGAAAGAAAAAGATTTTTCTGCCTCTGTCCACTTAGATTTTGTTCATTCTTGCTATCCAGTCTTCAGTTCCTCCCTCCCCTCTTGTTTCCCCTCTTGTTTTTTTTTTGGATGCATCTACCTACAGCTTTCCATGTGTTTCTCTTCCCTGGACTTTCATTCCCTCTCTTCTTGCTCAGTCTTTCACTAATTTTATCCTTTCTCTCCCTGTCCATCCAACATTCTCTCTCTCTACTTCCCCTCCTTTGTCAGCCCCCATGCCAAGCCACCATATCTTGTTTCTTTTGATGCAACATCTCCAGTTTTCCCCATTTCCCGCCCTCTTTCAGCATAGTTATTTTCTCAATGCTTCCCCTCCTGGGACCAGAAGCGGGAAAAAATGGCACAAGGCTTCTTCTTTGCATGTTGCTACTGGTTTTGCTGGTCTGCCTCTCCTAGACAGTAAGAGGGGTGGGACTGGCAGAGCCAGCAGCAGCACAGAGAGGAAGTGGCCCCACTCCAGTTTTTTCTTTCTTTTTTTTTTTTGTTTTTGTTAGTTCTGCTTCTGGTCCCAAGAAGTAGTGACAGTAGGAGGGAAGTAGAGAAGTTTGTGGTTTGGGCAGGGAGGGCTCACCAAATCTCTTGTAATGAGCATCTATTCTTGGCCTGATCCCTATCCCCACTACATATCTTCCTGTTAACCCAACTTAATCCCACTCCCTACTGCACATTCTCCGAGGACAAGCAGGCTGCTTGTTCTCACGACTGGGTGACGTCCGCGCGTCACCCAGTCGTGAGAACAATCAGCCTGCTGTCCTCGGAGAACACCTGCTACAGGTACAGTGGGGGAAATAAGTATTTGATCCCTTGCTGATTTTGTAAGTTTGCCCACTGACAAAGACATGAGCAGCCCATAATTGAAGGGTAGGTTATTGGTAACAGTGAGAGATAGCACATCACAAATTAAATCCGGAAAATCACATTGTGGAAAGTATATGAATTTATTTGCATTCTGCAGAGGGAAATAAGTATTTGATCCCCCACCAACCAGTAAGAGATCTGGCCCCTACAGACCAGGTAGATGCTCCAAATCAACTCGTTACCTGCATGACAGACAGCTGTCGGCAATGGTCACCTGTATGAAAGACACCTGTCCACAGACTCAGTGAATCAGTCAGACTCTAACCTCTACAAAATGGCCAAGAGCAAGGAGCTGTCTAAGGATGTCAGGGACAAGATCATACACCTGCACAAGGCTGGAATGGGCTACAAAACCATCAGTAAGACGCTGGGCGAGAAGGAGACAACTGTTGGTGCCATAGTAAGAAAATGGAAGAAGTACAAATGACTGTCAATCGACAAAGATCTGGGGCTCCACGCAAAATCTCACCTCATGGGGTATCCTTGATCATGAGGAAGGTTAGAAATCAGCCTACAACTACAAGGGGGGAACTTGTCAATGATCTCAAGGCAGCTGGGACCACTGTCACCACGAAAACCATTGGTAACACATTACGACATAACGGATTGCAATCCTGCAGTGCCCGCAAGGTCCCCCTGCTCCGGAAGGCACATGTGACGGCCCGTCTGAAGTTTGCCAGTGAACACCTGGATGATGCCGAGAGTGATTGGGAGAAGGTGCTGTGGTCAGATGAGACAAAAATTGAGCTCTTTGGCATGAACTCAACTCGCCGTGTTTGGAGGAAGAGAAATGCTGCCTATGACTCAAAGAACACCGTCCCCACTGTCAAGCATGGAGGTGGAAATGTTATGTTTTGGGGGTGTTCTCTGCTAAGGGCACAGGACTACTTCACCGCATCAATGGGAGAATGGATGGGGCCATGTACCGTACAATTCTGAGTGACAACCTCCTTCCCTCCGCCAGGGCCTTAAAAATGGGTCGTGGCTGGGTCTTCCAGCACGACAATGACCCAAAACATACAGCCAAGGCAACAAAGGAGTGGCTCAGGAAGAAGCACATTAGGGTCATGGAGTGGCCTAGCCAGTCACCAGACCTTAATCCCATTGAAAACTTATGGAGGGAGCTGAAGCTGCGAGTTGCCAAGCGACAGCCCAGAACTCTTAATGATTTAGAGATGATCTGCAAAGAGGAGTGGACCAAAATTCCTCCTGACATGTGTGCAAACCTCATCATCAACTACAGAAGACGTCTGACCGCTGTGCTTGCCAACAAGGGTTTTGCCACCAAGTATTAGGTCTTGTTTGCCAGAGGGATTAAATACTTATTTCCCTCTGCAGAATGCAAATAAATTCATATACTTTCCACAATGTGATTTTCCGGATTTAATTTGTGATGTGCTATCTCTCACTGTTATCAATAACCTACCCTTCAATTATGGGCTGCTCATGTCTTTGTCAGTGGGCAAACTTACAAAATCAGCAAGGGATCAAATACTTATTTCCCCCACTGTATGTATCATTCACTACCTCTCACCTTCCTCCTGTTGGCAGCAGAAGTGCTTAATGAAACATCTCCCACTTCTGCAGGACCAGTATTCCAATAAGAGCTGTGACCTTGCAACTCTTATTTATTACAAGACAACAGGTCTCATGGCAATGGCAGATGGTGTCTCATCAAGCACTTCTCCTGCTCCCAACAGGAAGGGAGCAGGTAGTGGGGAGATGTATTGGGCTGGGATGAAGAGAGGGGTGGAAGAAGATATTCACGCCATTGGACCCGATCGGATGGGTGGCAGAAGGGTGACGTATTTTTTTTGACACATGCCTGTTTGTACTGATATGCCCTAATTCTTAGCTAAAACATAGCATTGAAGTGAACAACATTCTGCTAAAAGTATGCATGATCTGTAGAGAAGCAGTGCTACAGTGATTTGTGTATCAGTTGGTCATCATAATGAATAATTTAAACAGTTTCAGATCTGGCAACAGTTTGAAAATGTGTCTGTCCATCTTGTATTTGTTGGATTGTAATGACTTTTCCTTTTGTCTTTAGGGTTTTCTCATTCAGCATTTACCTTTGGTATAGAGAGCCATATCAGTCAGTCTAATATAAATGGTGCCTTGGTGCCCCCTGCTGCTTTAATTTCCATCATCCAAAAAGGACTGCAATATGTGGAGGCAGAAGTCAGTATTAATGAAGTAAGAGTTTTTTTAGTAGTATACTAACATTTGTAATTGCATCTTCTCTATGTCTTGTTTTCAAAGTAATTTAATGAAATACCTCTAAGACCCTCCTCTAAAAACAGAATTTAATTTGGCAGACTGAATTTTTTTTTATCATGATGGATGTCCTAAGTGACTGAAAGAGCTGCCCCTGTTACTGATGTTTGGAGTTAGACTAAAATATTTCCAAACTGCTCTTATTTTGCAAAAATGTTAAATATTATTGAGGGTAAGGATTTTATAGCCTTGGATATCTGAGTTACCCTCCCCCAGTGACTGGAGGGAATTAGAAAGTAGATGAGAGAATAATCAAAGCAAAGTGCAATTAGAAAGGGAAGGAACTACAAAGCCATAGGAAAGTCAAAAAAGAGGAAAAGAGAGGAAACACAAGATAAGCACATCACTAGCTGACAGTCCAACCTACCCTACAACCTCAGTGGAAAGGCTGAAGTAAAAAGATAAGCTTTTGGGGGGAGGCAGGGGGGCACCGGATTTCACCCTCTGTGTCAGGAAGCCGTCCAGATGTGGCTTTGCTGTCACGGCATGATACTCCAGGCCACTTACCTTGCAGGTGTAAACAGTCTGGTCGACAGGCTGAACAGGGTAATGCAACCTCACGAATGGTCACTGAATATGGGCCTAGCCCGCAAGATCTTCCGAGCGTGGGACACCCCCTCGGATCTTGTTGCCACTCAATCAAAAAGGCTCCAGGGGAGATCCGGGAAATTATAGACCGGTGAGTCTGATGTCAGTGCCGGGGAAAATGGTAGAGGCTATTATTAAAAACAAAATTACAGAGCACATCCGAGGACATGGATTACTGAGACCAAGTCAGCACGGCTTTTGTGTGGGGAAATCTTGCCTGACCAATTTACTTCAATTCTTTGGACAAAGACATGTGGACAAAGGGGAACCGGTTGATATTGTGTATCTGGATTTTCAAAAGGTGTTTGACAAGGTACCTCATGAAAGGCTACAGAGGAAATTGGAGGGTCATGGGATAGGAGGAAATGTCCTATTGTGTATTAAAAACTGGTTGAAGGATGGGAAACAGAGAATGGGGTTAAATGGTCAGTATTCACAATGGAGAAGGGTAGTTAGTGGGGTTCCTCAGGGGTCTGTGCTAGGACCGCTGCTTTTTAATATATTTATAAATGATTTAGAGATGGGAGTAACTAGCGAGGTAATTAAATTTGCTGATGACACAAAGTTATTCAAAGTTGTTAAATTGCGACAGGATTGTGAAAAATTACAAGAGGACCTTACGAGACTGGGAGACTGGGCGACTAAATGGCAGATGACGTTTAATGTGAGCAAGTGCAAGGTGATGCATGTGGGAAAAAAGAACCTGAATTATAGCTACGTCATGCAAGGTTCCACGTTAGGAGTTACGGACCAAGAAAAGGATCTGGGTGTCGTCGTCGATGATACACTGAAACCTTCTGCTCAGTGTGCTGCTGCGTCTAGGAAAGCGAATAGAATGTTGGGTATTATTAGGAAAGGTATGGAAAACAGGTGTGAGGATGTTATAATGCAGTTGTATCGCTCCATAGTGCAACCGCACCTTGAGTATTGTGTTCAATTCTGGTCGCCGCATCTTAAGAAAGATATAGTAGAATTGGAAAAGGTGCAGCGAAGGGCGACTAAAATGATAGCGGGGATGGGACGACTTCCCTATGAAGAAAGATTAAGGAGGCTAGGGCTATTCAGCTTAGAGAAGAGAC
This sequence comes from Microcaecilia unicolor, assembly GCF_901765095.1. Lineage (NCBI taxonomy): Eukaryota > Metazoa > Chordata > Amphibia > Gymnophiona > Siphonopidae > Microcaecilia > Microcaecilia unicolor. Next base: position 202,048,550 of record NC_044040.1, on the reverse strand, counting down.
GGCTGAGGGGAGACATGATAGAGGTATATAAAATAATGAGTGGAGTGGAACAGGTGGATGTGAAGCGTCTGTTCACGCTTTCCAAAAATATTAGGACTAGGGGGCATGTGATTAAACTACAGTGTAGTAAATTTAAAACAAATCGGAGAAAATGTTTCTTCACCAAACGTATAATTAAACTCTGGAATTCGTTGCTGGAGAAAGTGGTGAAGGCGGTTAGTTTAGTAGAGTTTAAAAAGAGGTTGGACGGTTTCCTAAAGGACAAGTCCAAAAACCGCTACTAAATGGACTTGGGAAACATCCACAATTCCAGGAATAACATGTATAGAATGTTTGTACGTTTGGGAAGCTTGCCAGGTGCCCTTGGCCTGGATTGGCCGCTGTCGTGGACAGGATGCTGGGCTCGATGGACCCTTGGTCTTTTCCCGGTATGGCAGTACTTATGTACAAGGTTCCTCAGTTCTGTTCCAGGCTTCAGGCCCACGACAGACTAGCGTCAGATGCCTTTCTCCTACATTGAGGAACAGGCCTACTGTACACGTATCCTCTCATATCTCTAGTGGGGAAGACTTTGTTGAAACTCAAGCCAGTCACTGGCTCTCACAACCTGGATGTTGAGAACTTAGAATTCGCCTCCTTGGGTCTTTCAGAGGGCGTCTCCCGAGTCTTGCTTGCTTCTAGGAAAGATTCCATGAAGAGGTGTTATTCTTTCAAATGGAGGAGGTTTGCCGTCTGGTGTGATAGCAAGGCCCTAGATCCTCTCTCTTGTCCTACACAGACCCTGCTTGAATACCTTCTACACTTGTCAGTCTGGTCTCAAGACCAACTCTGTAAGGGTTCATCTCAGTGAAGTTAGTGCTTATCGGCATGTAGAGGGTAAGCCTATCTCTGGACAGCCTTTAGTTACATAGTAACATAGTAGATGACGGCAGATAAAGACCTGTATGATCCATCCAGTCTGCCTAACAAGATAAACTCATATGTGCTACTTTATATGTGTATACCTGACCTTGATTTATCCTTTCATACTGGCTGATTTATTTATATATTCACTGTGGGACCTTCAAAGTTGTAACAGCATATATTGTAACTGGTTCCCACCAACTATTTCTTATACCAACACAGTTCATTCATCATTTCTTTTGATTTAGTGTATTTATCTTAGTGACCTCAGTTGTGCACATTGCCAATATTTCTTAATGGCAATGAATTCTGTACACAGTTCTTCATCGGTTCACTATGTTAGTGAATTATTTTTACCCTTATTTCTGTTTTTAGAGTTTTTTTAGCTTTATGTTAATTCTTTCATCAAATACTCATCTTATCTAGATGTATCGGACCCAGGGGTTGGTGTTAGTGTCCGACATGCATGTTTCGCCCTTCTCCAGAGCTGTTTCAAGGACTGACCCCTACAAAAAATAAAAATAGAAAATACAATCTAGTTTCAACGGTACGCCGATAGAGATATGTACTATTAACTTCTCATAACGACCATCCGCTATACATTTCCCCTCCTTCTTACCCTTTGCCGTTTTAGCGTCAGCTCTGCTTCAAAGTTAAAGGGTTGTTCCCCTGCAAAGATGGCGGCGGCGTGTTCCTATCTACCTTTAATATTATAATAGGTCTGACATCACCCACCTTCGTTTCAGCCCCTGATTGGACAAGAACTATAGGTATTTTACATGAAGGACGCCCACTCTAATTCAGCATTAAGGCCGGAGGGCATAACAGACTGCAGTGTAAAAATATACCACTGCTCTCTGAAATTTAGTAACTTATTTACTGATCCTCTCTCCGTCCCTTGCCATTTTCGGGGCATAGACTGTAGAAGTCTGCCCAGTACTTGCCCCGCCTTCCAACCACCGGTGCTGCCACCCAATCTCCACTAAGCTTCTAAGGATCCATTCCTTCTGAACAGGATTCCTTTATGTTTATCCCACGCATTTTTTAATTCCGTTACCGTTTTCATCTCCACCACCTCCCGCTGGAGGGCATTCCAATAATCCACCACTCTCTCTGTGAAAAAATACTTCCTGACATTTTTCTTGAGTCTGCCTCCCTTCAACCTCATTTCACGTCCTCTAGTTCTACCGCCTTCCCATCTCCAGAAAAGATTTGTTTGCGGATTAATACCTTTCAAATATTTGAACATCTGTATCATATCACCCCTGTTTCTCCTTTCTTCCAGGGTATACATGTTCAGGTCAGGAAGTCTCTCCTTATATGTCATGTAACGCAAATCCCATACCATTTTTGTAGCTTTTCTTTGCACCGCTTCAATTCTTTTTACATCCTTAGCAAGATACGGCCTCCAAAACTGAACACAATACTCCCAAGTGGGGCCCCACCAATGACTTGTACAGGGGCATCAACACTTCCTTTCTTCTGCTGGTCACACCTCTCTCTACAGCCTAGCATCCTTCTGGCTACCTTGTCACACTGTTTTGTTGCCTTCAGATCCTATCACCCCAAGATCCCTCTCCCTGCCTGTACATATCAGAATCTCACCGCCTAACACATACGTCTCCCGTGGATTTCTACTCCTTAAGTGCATCACTTTGCATTTCTTCGCATTGAAATTTAATTGCCAAACTTTAGACCATTCTTCTAGGTTCTGCAGATCCTTTTTCTTGTTTTCCACTCCCTCCTGGATGTCCACTCTGTTACAAATCTTGGTGGTATCCGCACAAGGCAAACTTTACTTTCTAACCCTTCAGCAATGTCGCTCACAAATATATTGAACAGAATCAACCCCAGCACCGATCCCTGAGGCAATCCGCTACTCACTTTTCCCTCATCCAAGCGAATTCCATTAACCACCACCCTCTGGTGTCTGTCCGGCAACCAGTTCCTAATCCAGTTTACCACGTTGGATCCTATCTTCAGCCTGTCAAGTTTATTCAAGAGCCTCCTGTGAGGAACCGTGTCAAAGGCTTTGCTTCATGAGAGGTTTGCTTTTGTCAAAGTCCCATGTCAAACCTCCACCAGTGTCATGGGATCTCAAAGGAGTGGAGGAGTGGCTTAGTGGTTAGGGTGGTGGACTTTGGTCCTGGGGAACTGAGGAACTGAGTTCGATTCCCACTTCAGGCACAGGCAGCTCCTTGTGACTCTGGGCAAGTCACTTAACACTCTATTGTCCCATGTAAGCCGCATTGAGGCTGCCATGAGTGGGAAAGCACGGGGTACAAATGTAATAAAAAATTAAAAAAATTAAAAAGTCGTTCTCACCCAGCTGATGAAAGCTCCTTTTGAGCCATTGAATTCCTGCCATCTGAAGTACTTGACCTGGAAGGTCATTTTCTTGGTGGCTGTTACTTCAGCTCGTAGGGTCAGTGAGCTTCAGGCCTTAGTAGTGGATGCACCTTATACTAAGTTTTATCACAATAGAGTAGTCCTCCGCATCCGTCCTGCTGAAGGTTGTGTCGGAGTTCCATCTGAACCAGTCGATTGTCTTGCCAACATTTTTTCCTCATCCTCATGCCCATCCTGGTGAAAGGAGCTTGCAAGAGAGCATTGGCCTTTTACGTGGAGCGGACGAATCCCTTCAGACAGTCCGCTCAGTTGTTTGTTGCTTTTGATCCCAACAGGAGGGGAGTCGCCATCGGAAAACGCACAATCTCCAGTTGGCTATCAGATTACATATCCTTCACTTATGCCCTGGCTGGGCTGACTCTGGAGGGCCATATCACGGCTCATAATGTCAGAGCCATGGCTGCGTTGGTGGCTCATTTAAAGTCAGCCTCCATTGAAGAGATTTACAAAGCTGCAACATGGTCTTCATTCCACACATTCACATCATGCTACTGCCTTGAGCAGGATACCTGATGTGACAGTTTGGGCAGTCAGTGCTGCAGAATCTGTTTGGGGTTTAGTATCCATCTCCACCCCCCTAGGCCCATTTTATTCTGTTCCAAGTTGCACTCTCAGCTAGCTGTATATAGTTTTCAGGTCAACCTGCGTTGTGTCCTTGCCGTTGTGAGGCCCAATTGACCAGTGTTTATTGTTTTGGGTGAGCCTGGATGCTAGGGATACCCCACATGTGAGAATAATGCAGCCTGCTTGTCCTCAAAGCGAAGATACTTACCTGTAGCAGGTATTTTCTGAGGACAGCAGGCTGATTATTCTCACAATCCCACCCATCTCCCCTTGGAGTTATTTGTTTATGCTTTTAGACTTAACGGAGGTCCGCGCATGCGCACTGCACGTGCGCTAGAAGACTCTAGTAAAGTGTTTTTGTTTTTGCTATGGCAAAATGCCGGTTCCAGGGCCGACGCGGCCGTCGACCCACATGTGAGAATAATCAGCCTGCTGTCCTTGGAGTTTACCTGCTACAGGTAAGTATCTTTGCTTTACCTGATAATTTTCTTTCCATTAGGCCCAACAGATCAATCCAGAGGCCTGTCCTTTCTTGTTCTGGGTTGAGTGTTTTCTTCTAGTTGCTTCAGTTTCACCAGATTTCTTCATTTGATTTTGGCTACAAAAAAAAAAAAAAAAGGAAAAACCCAAATTAAAACAAACAGGGAATCTTCTGTTGTTACGCTCCCGCAGTAGCGGTTGATGAGTCTACATGGATTTCCTTTTCCTTTTCCTTTTTCCAGTGCTTTGGTATTGACAATACCGAGGTTAAGGTGGCTGTTGGGACTAATGGTAAGATAATTATTAGGTATGGAGTAATTCTACCTTCCTTTCTGAGCACGCTACCAAAACTCTTATCCACAGTATCACCCCACGCTTAGACTACTGCAGATTTCTTCTCCCAGGTCTCCCACTAAGCCATCTCTCTTTCCTTCAGTCCGTTCAAAATTCTGCTGCACGACTTGTAGAATAGTTTTCCGCAGTATTTGTATAACATTTGACAGATCCTTCTTTTTCGGAAACATTTGAAGGCATTTTTATTTCAACAAGCCTTTGCCACGGCTTAATACCTACAGATGGACCAGATTTCTGTATAATTCTGGTGCTGATCTATTTGTGTTTTGTTGATTTTATTATGTACGTATTGTTTTATGTGAAGTGATTATGACTGTAGTATTGTAAGCCATCCAGAATGGTAGATGGTGCAGATTATACATTTTTTAAATAAATGTTCCGTCAGTGTTTCTAAACTTACATTCCTTGTCACAAACAGCAGATTAATCCAGGAACTGGTGGGTTGTGTCCATCTACCAGCAGGTGGAGATAGAGATAACAGAACTCTTGAGGGTAAAGCAGACAGCCAGCCTCTCTATCAGTTAGTATATCTCTATCTCCAGCAGGTGGATGGACGGCTTCTCTCCAGCTCCTGGATTCAAGGCCAGTGAGAGTGCTCCTGGGCCACTGGCCAGTTGAGCTGGGAAGGGGTGTCTGACTGAGGGTGTCAGCTTTGGAGGCATACCTTACTGCAAGGTCCCTGCCTCACCCCGTACTCTCTGCTGACAGGCTTCAATTCTCTCTTGTTTTGCTCTCTCCTTCCCTCCTCACTAAAAAAAAAAAAAAAAAAAAAAGAGAAATTTGTTGAGAGCTGAGGAGAATTGCTTCTGTCTCCTTGACTGCTGCTGCTGTTAGAGCCAGAGCAGTTTCCCTTGGCTCCTGCTGCCCCATTCAACGCTGCAGGGGGGATCAGCTGGTAAGTGCCGGCTTCGGGTTAATTTCCTCGGGGCGACATGGCGGTGGAAACGGTAAAACGCTGTTCCCACTGTGGGAAGCAGCGTTCGGTGGTGGGAATTTGCAGTGCTGAGTGCGCTGAGGTACCTGGGGCAGAGGGCTCTTCCTCCATTGGGGAGACGGCGTTTTCCTGCACGCCATTTTGCCTAGCGCTACTGAAGCAGTTCCAGTAGCGCTTCCTGCTCTCCCGCCTTCTCCTTCAGTTGGGGCATTATCAAAGGGGGGGGGGGGGGGAGTCAGAAATGCGGACAGTTCCCGGTCCTGCGGCTCCCATTGCCCCGGGGGAATTTTTTTCTCCAGAATTTGTTTTATTGATGCATCGGGCATTTGTGATGAGGTGGGCCTTCCCCCTTTCTTCCTCAGGTCTCTCCTCTGAACCCTTGTCAGTTCTTGGAACCCAGAACGATATCGTGGTGCCCCTGACGGGTGATGGGGCGGCTCTTAAGAGGAGAAGGATCTCTCATGGTACTCAGGAGGGGTCCTTGGCCCTAGGATCGGCGGCTCCGTCGGTTGTGTTCCCCTCTGAGGGGGGGTTCTGGAGACAGGCGGTGGGGGAGGACATTGAGGAGCTTAACCTTCCTCAGGATCAGGTGGATGATTCATCTTCGGTGCGGCTTTTCCACAAAGATAAATTATCATCCTTTATTTCACAAGCTTTAGAAGCTTTAAATATTGAAGACCCACATGTTGTAGCTGCACAGTCTGTGAATCCTAAGATGGCCAGCACTAGGCGTCCAGCTAGGGCTTTTCCAATGTGTGAGGCCATTGATGAGTTGATTTCTGCTGTGGGCAGATCCAGATAGCGCTCTGAGGGTTTCCAAGGCCATGTCTCATCTTTATCCGGTCACGGCAGAGCGATTGGAGCAGTTTGCCTTACCGAAGGTGGATGCCTTTGTGACTGCGGTCACTAAAAAGACTACTCTGCCAGTTGAGGATGGAGTAGCGCGCTAGGACATGCAAGATAGACGCCTGGAAGCATCTTTGAAACGTTCCTTTGAGGTAGCTTCGTTGACTCTGCAGGCTTCCATTTGTAGTTCCTATGCGGCTAGAGCTTGTCTGAGTTGGCTCCACTCCGGACAGGAGTCTCTTCAGGAACCAGAGAGTTCCCGGGCTCCGGCCTTTGCTCAAATGGAGGTAGGGCTGACTTATTTAGCAGACACCCTTTATGACTTGGTTCGCTCTTCGGCCAAGCTTATGGCTTTGGCTGTCATTGGTCAGCTGAAATGGCTTCCAAACAGCGACTTAGTCGTCTGCCTTTTCGAGGTAAACTGTTGTTTGGAGAAGACTTGGAGAAAATTGTTAAGGATTTGGGGGAGTCCAAATCGCAGTGTCTCCCTGAAGATAAGTCTAGGCCAGCTTCCAGACAGGGACCTGTGAAATCCTTTTCGGGATGCACGCCGTTATCGCCCAGGTCAAACTTCTGGCTCCTTTCAGCGTCCCCGTTTCCAGCAAAGATCTTCCTTTCGCAATGAAAAGCAAGCTGCGGGAGCCCCCGGTCAACAGGGAGCCGCTCCTCGCAGTTCACAATGATGGGACGCTGGCCCAGTCTGGGGCACAGCGGATAGGTGGGCGCCTTTCTCGGTTTCTCCCAGAGTGGGTCAAGATAATTTCAGACCAATGGGTGCTAGACGTGGTGAGGGATGGTTACAAACTGGAATTCAGTGCACCCGGCACAGAATTTTTTCTGGAGTCTCGACGGGGAACGCAGTCAAAGCGGGTAGCAGTTCTAGCCACATTGCGAGAACTTCTAAGGCTGGGAGCCATAGTGCCCGTCTCTCCTCCTGAGTGGCGCAAAGGCCGCTATTTCATTTACTTTGTAGTACCAAAGAAAGGCAGAACCCTTTGCCCAGTTCTCGATTTAAGGGTCATGAATAAGTTTCCACGAGTTTGTCATTTTCGCATGGAGAGATTATGAGCCATTATTGTGGTGGTTTATCCGGGAGAGTTCTTGACGGCGCTAGAACTCAAAGAAGCTTACCTGCACATTCCAATTTCACAACCACATCAGAGGTTCCTCAGGTTTGCGATTTTAGGTTGTCACTTCCAGTTTTGAGCTCTTCCCTTTGGCCTGGCCACGGCGCCATGCACCTTTTCAAAGGTCTTGGTGGTGGTGACGGCCTTCTTGCGGAAGGAGGGAATTCGGGTTCATCCTTATCTCGACGACTGGTTGATTCGGGCCTCCTCTCCGCAGGAGAGTCGGACTGCCACCTCCAGGATGATCACTCTTCTTCAGTCATTGGGATGGGTTATCAACCTCGACAAGAGTCAACTGTGTCCGACTCAGACCTTGGAATACCTGGGGGTACTTTTCGACACGAAGGTAGGGAAGGTTTTCTTTCCCAATGGCCGGAGAGTAAAACTGGTTGCACAGGTGCACGCCTTGCTGCAGATGCCTCGCCCTCTGGTTTGGGACTATGTCCAAGTCCTGGGGTCTATGGCGGCTACCCTAGAAGTGGTGGCGAGGGCTCACATGCGGCCTCTGCAGTTGGACTATCAACACCATCTGCCCTGGACAGATGCTGCCAGGGGCAGCATGTCTTGGTGAATCTGCCCAACCAGGTTGCGGAAGGGCATGCTGTTAGCCTCCCTGAATTGGGTGGTGGTCATGACGGATGCCAGTCTGGCCGGTTGGGGAGCTCATTGTCTACACAGAGTGACTCAGGGGACTTGGACCCCTCTCGAGGCGGCGTGGTCCATAAATCGTTTGGAGTTGAGAGTGGTGGTGAATGCTTGGCCGATTTTCAGAATCTCCTGCAAGGGAGACCTGTTCAGGTGTTGTCGGACAATTCAACAATGGTAGCTTACATCAATCGGCAAGGAGGGACTCGCAGCGTGTCTCTAGCGGTGGAGGCATCTCGTCTCATGGAGTGAGCGGAGACTCATGTTCTTTACCTATCAGCGGCTCACGTTGCGGGCCAGTCCAATGTCCAGGCGGATTTCCTCAGTCGAACTTTGTTGGATGCGGCGGAGTGGATGCTTTCGGCCCGAAGACCGTGGTACGCAGACCTTGTTCGCTTACTGCATGACACTCCACTGCGACTTCTGATAACTCCGGATCTACTGTGCCAGGGCCCTGTTCAGATGGAAAATCCCTCCCGCTTTGGTCTTGGCCTGGCTATTGAAAGAAACCGATTGAGGAATAAAGGGTTTTCGGAACCTGTGATTACCACGCTTCTACAAGCACGGAAACTGTCCACTTCATACGCTTATGCCTGGGTATGGAAAATCTTTTCTTCGTGCTGTGAGCAGAAGACCGGTTCTCCCTTCCTGGCTTTGATTTCAGTGATATTGGATTTCCTCCAGGAAGGCCTTTCTAAGGTCTCGCTTATAACTCTCTGCGAGTGCAAATAGCAGCTGTAGCATGCTTTCGTGGTCGAATAGCCGGATTCTCCTTAGCAGCTCACCCGGATGTGGCTCGTTTTTTTACAAGGAGTCCTTCATCTTCGTCCGCCTCTTCGGCGGCCTTGTCCTTGGCGGCTAAACCTGGTGCTCAGTGCATTGCAGGCGCCTCCCTTTGAGCCTTTACAAAAGGCAACGGATAAGGACCTTATGCGTAAGACTGTCTTTTTGGTGGCTATTTCCTCAGCTCAGCACATTTCCGAACTGCAGGCCTTGTCTTGTAGAGATCCCTTTTTGCAGTTTTCAGATTCGGGGGTCTCGATTCGGACGGTTCCTTCCTTTCTGCCAAAGGTGGTTTCAGAATTCCATCTCAATCAGACTCTTTCTCCCTTCGTTTAGGAAATAGGATTTTCCAGAGGAGTTTGCGTCCCTTTGGCTATTGGATGTCTGAAGGGTGCTTTTGCGTTACCTTCAGGTCACCAATAAATTTCGGAGATCGGACCACCTCTTTGTCCTTTTGGGGCTGAGGAAAGGTGAGGCGGCCTCCAAAGCCTCTATAGTGTGTTGGATTAAGGAGGCCATTGCGTCAGCGTATCTGTCACAAGGTCGAGAGCCACCTTTGGCTCTATGAGCTCATTCTACTCGAGCACAGGTGACATCCTGGGCGGAGACCTCTACTCTTCATGTGGATGAAATTTGTCGAGCAGCTACTTGGGCGTCTCGGCATACTTTTGTTAAACACTATCGCTTGGATGTCGCCTCCATGGAAGAAGCGTGTTCGGGGCTCAGGTCTTGGCGCGGGGGATGTCTGCTTCCCGCCTTCTTAGGCTAGGCTTTGATATATCCTACCAGTTCCTGGATTCATCTGCTGTTTGTGACAAGCAAGGTAAAATTAGGTCTTACCTGATAATTTTCTTTCCTTTAGCAACAGCAGATAAATATAGGGTCCCTCCCGTTAGCAGATTATTTTTTCTGCTGCTCTACTCTTCCCCCCCCCCCCCCCTCTATTGCAGATAGTCAGATATGAAAAATAAAGATATAAAAAAGAAAAACTGCTTCTGTAGACATTGTTGCAGCTTCGGTTCCATAGTTAGTTTTCTAGTTGGTTCTCTTTTATTATATTGTGGATGGGTTTTACGTTAAAGTTATTGAGTTGATTGGCCTAATTCTACTGCTTTCAAAAGACATATACTAACTGATAGAGGGGCTGGCCGTCTGTTTTACTCTCAAGAGTTCTGTTATCTCTATCTCCACCTGCTGGTAGATGGACACAACCCACCAGTTCCTGGATTCATCTGCTGTTGCTAAAGAAAATTATCAGGTAAGACCTAATTTTACCTTAGCCTTCTCTTCAAGTGTCTTCATTGGTTCCCTATCCGCTTCCGCATATAGTTCAAACTCTTCTTATTGACTCACAAGTGCATTCATTCTGCAGCTCCTCAGTATCTCTCCATTCTTACCTCTCGGGAATTCCGTTCATTGGGTAAATCTCTGTTATCTGTACCCTTCTCCTCCACTGCCAACTGCAGATTCCATTCCTTTTGTCATGCTGCCTGAAATAGACCTCCTGAGTTAGTACAGTGGTGGAAATAAGTATTTGATCCCTTGCTGATTTTGTAAGTTTGCCCACTGACAAAGACATGAGCAGCCCATAATTGAAGGGTAGGTTATTGGTAACAGTGAGAGATAGCACATCACAAATTAAATCCGGAAAATCACATTGTGGAAAGTATATGAATTTATTTGCATTCTGCAGAGGGAAATAAGTATTTAATCCCTCTGGCAAACAAGACCTAATACTTGGTGGCAAAACCCTTGTTGGCAAGCACAGCGGTCAGACGTCTTCTGTAGTTGATGATGAGGTTTGCATACATGTCAGGAGGAATTTTGGTCCACTCCTCTTTGCAGATCATCTCTAAATCATTAAGAGTTCTGGGCTGTCGCTTGGTAACTTGCAGCTTCAGCTCCCTCCATAAGTTTTCAATGGGATTAAGGTCTGGTGACTGGCTAGGCCACTCCATGACCCTAATGTGCTTCTTCCTGAGCCACTCCTTTGTTGCCTTGGCTATATGTTTTGGGTCATTGTCGTGCTGGAAGACCCAGCCACGACCCATTTTTAAGGCCCTGGCGGAGGGAAGGAGGTTGTCACTCAGAATTGTACGGTACATGGCCCCATCCATTCTCCCATTGATGCGGTGAAGTAGTCCTGTGCCCTTAGCAGAGAAACACCCCCAAAACATAACATTTCCACCTCCATGCTTGACAGTGGGGACGGTGTTCTTTGGGTCATAGGCAGCATTTCTCTTCCTCCAAACACGGCGAGTTGAGTTCATGCCAAAGAGCTCAATTTTTGTCTCATCTGACCACAGCACCTTCTCCCAATCACTCTCGGCATCATCCAGGTGTTCACTGGCAAACTTCAGACGGGCCGTCACATGTGCCTTCCGGAGCAGGGGGACCTTGCGGGCACTGCAGGATTGCAATCCGTTATGTCGTAATGTGTTACCAATGGTTTTCGTGGTGACAGTGGTCCCAGCTGCCTTGAGATCATTGACAAGTTCCCCCCTTGTAGTTGTAGGCTGATTTCTAACCTTCCTCATGATCAAGGATACCCCACGAGGTGAGATTTTGCGTGGAGCCCCAGATCTTTGTCGATTGACAGTCATTTTGTACTTCTTCCATTTTCTTACTATGGCACCAACAGTTGTCTCCTTCTCGCCCAGCGTCTTACTGATGGTTTTGTAGCCCATTCCAGCCTTGTGCAGGTGTATGATCTTGTCCCTGACATCCTTAGACAGCTCCTTGCTCTTGGCCATTTTGTAGAGGTTAGAGTCTGACTGATTCACTGAGTCTGTGGACAGGTGTCTTTCATACAGGTGACCATTGCCGACAGCTGTCTGTCATGCAGTAACGAGTTGATTTGGAGCATCTACCTGGTCTGTAGGGGCCAGATCTCTTACTGGTTGGTGGGGGATCAAATACTTATTTCCCTCTGCAGAATGCAAATAAATTCATATACTTTCCACAATGTGATTTTCCGGATTTAATTTGTGATGTGCTATCTCTCACTGTTACCAATAACCTACCCTTCAATTATGGGCTGCTCATGTCTTTGTCAGTGGGCAAACTTACAAAATCAGCAAGGGATCAAATACTTATTTCCACCACTGTACATCAAGCTCCATCTCTGGCCATATTCTACTACTACTACTCATAATTTCTAAAGCGCTATTAGACGTACGCAGCGCTGTACACTTGACATGAAGAGACAGTCCCTGCTCGATAGAGCTTACAATCTAATTAGGACAGACAAACAGGACAAACAAGAGAGAAGGGAATATTAAAGTGAGGATGATAAAATAAGGGTTAGGAGTTAAAAGCAGCATCAAAAAGGTGGGCTTTTAGCTTAGATTTGAAGACGGCCAGAGATGGAGCTTGATGTACCGGCGCAGGAAGTCTATTCCAGGCTTATGGTGCAGCAAGATAAAAGGGACGGAGTCTGGAGTTAGCGGTGGAGGAGAAGGGTGCAGATAAGAGAGATTTACCCAGTGAACGGAGTTCCCGGGGAAGAATGTAGGGAGAGATGAGAGTGGAGAGGTACTGAGGAGCTGCAGAGTGAATGCATTTATAGATCAGAAAGAGGAGTTTGAACTGTATGCGGAAACGGATAGGAAGCCAGTGAAGTGAGTTGTGGAGAGGGCTAATATGAGCATAGCGACACTGGTGGAATATTAGTCGTGCAGCAGAATTTTGAACAGATTGAAGAGAGAGATGGCTAAGTGGGAGACCTGTGAGAAGCAAGTTGCAATAGTCTAAGCGAGAGGTGATAAGAGTGTGGATGAGGGTTCTGGCTAAAAGCACACCTTTTTGAGGCTGCTTTTAACTCCTAACTCCTAGCCACTTGGTCAGTACCCATGTCTGTTTTATCATTCCCACCATAAGTAATTCCTTAATCCCTTATGTCCTGTCTTGATTTAGATTGTAAGCTCTGTCCAGCAGGGACCATCTCTTACATGTTTTGTGTACAGCATTGTGTATGTCTAGTAGCGCTATGGAAATAAGTATTCCTTAGCTTCCCTCCGGACCGGCCCACAATGTGACTGATGGGTTGTGCACGCCTTCCAGCAGGTGGAGACTGAGGAAAAAACCCTGTGACTCTAGCGAGCCAATTAGAGCCCTTGCCAGCTAGAGAAAGATCCAGTAATCTCAGTCTCCAGCAGGTGGAAGGTGGTGAGCCCTTCAGTCTCAGTCCTTTCTGTTCTTTAATTTTTATCTTTCTGGTTAATCTTCTTGATTGATTAGTTATCTGTGCATTAAAAAACGACAACCTATTTTCAGAGGCAGAGGTCCGTGGGGTCTCTTAGTGCCTCGGGGGTGTTACACTCGGGAGGCTGAGTCCCTCCCCCCATTTCCTCCCTGATATCTCTTTGATGCTGGCCGTTTGAGTTTATTTTAATCTATTGCTAGCAATTTAAAAGTAAAGATAAGAGAGAGAGTTTTCCTCAAGCTCTTCAAGGGAGGAGCTTTGGAGGTGGGGAGAGGCAGCTACTTGAAAAAAGAGAAAGGTTTGGGCCACCCGGTCTGCTGGCTTATGCAGAGCCGTTCTTGGTCTGTTTCTTTAAAAAAACGAGCAGGGCAGCTCCTTCGTGCCTTTGTTTTTGTGATCAGCTGTTTGTTTTGTGATGTCAGAGAAACTCCGCCACTGCTCCGTCTGTCAGCGGTGGGGGCTTGGTGCAAGTGGGGTGTGTAGGTACTGCACCACTGTGGAGGACCAGGGTGCAGGAGCCGTAAAATGGTGCCGCCAATGGGGGGTGGGTGGGTCCGATACCGGTGTTTTGGCGGCTGTTGCGTCCCCCTTCCTCCTGGTGCCAATTTCGGCGGGAAATGCCGCCATCTTGGATGTCACGCCGTCTGCTGCTCCTCTGGCTGCTGGGCCTGTTTCTGCTTCACAAACACCAGTTTACCAGTGGGGGAAGGAGGTTTTCCTCCTGAATTCATGGTACAGATGTACCAGGCTTTTCTACTGCACAAAGCTGTGCCTGTGGTCCCTCCTTTGGAGGCCGCCTCACCTTTCGAGGAGGTCGTAGAGGGGGGCGAGAGGCAAGGGGTTCCTTTTCCTCCTCTTCCTGCCCTCAACAATGAAAGTTTGCGGGCCCAGCCTCTAGTCCAAGTGGGTGCTCGATTGGCACAATTTCAAGGGAGGTGGGCCCAGATTACTTTGGACCAGTGGGCATTAGAGGTTATTTGAGAAGGGTACGCATTAGAGTTTGCTCATCCTTTGTCTGATGTCTTCCTAGAATCCCCTTGCTGTTCTCGCATCAAGGCCGGTGCCGTCAGAGATACTATAAGCAGACTTCTGGACCGTGCCATTTGTCCGGTTCCTTTGGCGGAGCAGCGTGAAGGTCGTTATTCTATCTACTTTCTGGTACCCAAAAAGGAGGGCTCCTTCCAACCAATTTTAGATCTCAAGGTGGTGAATCAAACTCTCAAAGTACCTCGTTTCGTATGGAGACTTTGCAGCCCATCATTGTTGCGTTACGGTCCGGGGAGTTTCTGACTTTGCTCAATGTTACGGAGGCCTATTTCCACATTCCTATTCCTCCTGCGCATCAACATTACCTTTGTTTTGCAGTGCTGGGTCGCCATTTTCACTTTCGGGCTCTTCCCTTTGGTCTGGCGACTGCTCGTACGTTTACCAAGGTCATGGTAGTTGTAGCTGCGGCTCTCAGAACGGAGAGCATTTTAGTCCATCCTTATTTAGGCGATTGGTTGATCCGGGCACGAGCGTGTTCAGGTGACAGCTCGGGTAGTAGATTTTTTACAGTCCCTAGGTTGGGTAGTGAATGTGCAGAAGAGCCGTCTTCAGCCTTCTCAGGCGTTGGAGTATCTGGGAGTACTGTTCGACTGAAAGCGGGGTCGAGTGTTTCTTCCGCCAGCTCGTGTCCTCAAGTTGCAGACTCATATTCGTCAGTTCTTGCAGTTTTCGAGTCCGTCGGCAAGGGACTATCTTCAGGTTCTGGGATCCATGGTGGCAGCAATCGAGGCAGTGCCCTGGGCCAGGGCTTACATGAGGATTCTCCAGAGGTCACTTCTGTCTAGATGGTCGTCCCAGACGGATTCTCTTCATCAAAGGTTGCCACTTTCGCTCCAGGTGAGGACCAGTCTTCGATGGTGGCTTCGAGAGGCCAGTGTGACTAAAGGTATGTCGCTAGAACAGCCCAGCTGCTCTGTGGTGACGACAGATGCCTGGCTCCAAGTCTGGGGAGCTCACTGTCAGGGGCAGTTTGCTCAGGGTCTCTGGTCTCATCAGGAGATGTGTTTTTCAATCAACCTGTTAGAGACCAGAGCGATTCGTCTGGAGCTCCAGAAGTTTCTTCATCTGCTGAGAGGCTGGGCAGTCCGAGTGATATCGGACAATGCCACAGCAGTTGCATATATCAATCGGCAAGGAGGGACGAGGAGCCTGCCGTTGGAGAGAGAGGCGTTGCTGCTGCTTCAGTGGGCAGAGGCCCATCTGGTAGCTCTTTCAGTGGCTCACGTGGCAGGGGTCCTAAATGTCAAGGCAGATTTTCTCAGACGTCACTGGCTCGATCCAGGAGAGTGGTCGCTAAGCAAAGTGGCGTTTCGGCAACTGGTCAGTTGTTGGGGGTCGCCCAGGATGGATCTGTTTGCCTCAGCCGACAATGCAAAGCTTCCTCTGGGCTTCTATCGTCGCAAGGATCCCAAAGCGCAGGGCTTGGGCACTCTTCTTCAATCATGGCCAGTCGGTCTAATGTATGCTTTTCCTCCATGGCCTCTGATAGGGCGTCTTCTTCAGAAAGTCGAGGCTCACAGGGGGACTCTGATCTTGGTAGCACCGGATTGGCCTCACAGGCCGTGGTACGCCGAACTTCGGCATCTTCTGGTGGATGTTCCCTTCAGGCTTCCGGTCATGCAAGATCTGTTGTCGCAGGGTCCGGTTGTTCATCCGGATCCAGATTGATTCTGTCTTACGGCCTGGCTCTTGAGAGGTCTAAGCTGACTAAGAAAGGTTATTCCGCTCAGGTCATTGCTACTATGCTTCGCTCTTGTCGCCGTTCGACTTCTTTGAATTATGTGCGCACCTGGAGGATATTTGAGGAATGGTGTAAGGAGTTGTCTTTCTCCTTTTCATACTTCGGTTCTGCAAATTTTAGATTTCTTGCAGTGAGGCTTTGACAAGGGCCTTGCTTTGGCTTCTCTTAAGGCGCAGATTGCGGCTTTGACATATTTTCGTGGTCGTGTCCAAGGGCAATCTCTTTTTAGTCATCCTGATGTGGTGCGTTTTTTGAGGGGGGTTAATCTTCTTCGTCCTCCGTCTGAGCTCTTTTCCTCGTTGGGATCTGAATTTGGTGATTTTGGTTCTTACTAAACCTCCCTTCGAGCCCTTGTCTTCCTGTACTCTGAAAGACTTGACTCTGAAGACATTATTTTTGGTGGCCGTTGCTTCGGCTAGGCGAGTTTCGGAGTTGCAGGCGTTGTCGTGTAGATTGCCGTTTTTGGAGTTCTGTAATCGGGTAGTTTTGCAGCCAGTTCCTTCCTTTCTTCCCAAGGTTGTGACTCTTTCATGTTTCTCAGCCGGTGGTTTTGCCTGTATTAGGTTCTTTCTCCGACTCAGAAGAGCAGCGACATTTGAAGTGTTTGGATGTCAAACGGGTGTTGAAACACTATATCAAGTCTACTGATGACATTCGGCGATCTGATCATTTGTTTATTCTGATTGGAGGTTTGCGCAAAGGGTTCATGGCCTCTAAGCCCACTATTTCTCGATGGCTTAAAGAAATGATTGCCTCAGCTTATCTTCTTTCTGGGAAATCTATTCCAGAGCATGTTAAAGCTCACTCTACAAGAGGTCAGGCAGCCTCTTGGGCAGAGCGTTGTCTGGTGCCTCCAGAAGACATTTGTAGGGCTGCGACCTGGTCGTCTTTGCATTCTTTTTCTAAGCACTATCGTTTGGACGTCCTCAGTCGTCGGCAGGTTGCTCTCGGAGCGCGCATCTTGTCGGTGGGGCTACTAGGGTCCCTCCCATAATTTCACTGCTTTGTTACTTCCCATCAGTCACATTCTGGGCCAGTCCGGAGGGACGCTGAGGAAGGGTAAATTAGGCCTTACCTGCTAATTTGCTTTCCTTTCGTCCCTCCGGACTGGCCCAGATCCCTCCCTTCAGATATCTATATGTTCCAACGTTGAGAGTTTTCTTTATTTGGAGCTGTGTTGCTTGTTGGCAGTTTAATTCTGTATTTAAAAAAAAAAAAAAAAGAAACAGAGAGAGAAATAAAGCGTCCTGTTTTGCAGGAACATATTATGTTTGGTGGCACTCACCCTATGTTGGCAAAGTGCCGGTGGCTTCTCAGGTTTTTGGATGCACAGGTTATATATTTCTTCTTTGATTTTCCTTCTACTTTGGTACTTTGTTACTGGATCTTTCTCTAGCTGGCAAGGGCTCTTATTGGCTCGCTAGATTCACAGTTTTCCTTCTCAGTCTCCACCTGCTGGAAGGCGTACACAACCCATCAGTCACATTCTAAAGGACTAAAGGAAAGCGAATTAGCAACTAAGGCCTAATTTACCCGTAGTAGAGAGTGCTCAATTCTTGAAGGGAGTGGTGCACCTGCGTCCTTTGCTTTGTGGGATCTCAATTTGGTTCTTTGGGCGTTGTCAGGAGCTCCATTCCAGCCCTTTTGCTCTGATTCCATCAAGGACCTGTACTCTTAAGATGGTGTTTCTGGCAGTGATCACCTCTACTCTGTGAAATTCATGCCCCTGCGCCCTTTGCATTGTGGGACCTCAATTTGATTCTCTGGGCATTGTCAGGGGCTCCATGTGAGCCCTTGTGCGTGGCTTACATCAAGTATCCCACTCTTAAGACTGTTTCTGGCAGTGATCACCTCTGCTCTGAGAAATTCATGGCCAATCGTGTCAGGTATCACATCTGTCCTTTGTAAAGAATTTGGTGTCCTTGCATACGACATCTAAGGTCTCTATAGTGAGGTGAATTAAGGCAGCTATTAAGTCCGCAGAGCGGTCATTCATGGGTCCCTGTCTCTCTCTCCCCCCCCCCCCCCCCCCCCCCCCCCCATTAGGTCTGGTTCAGAACAGTGTATGTTCTTACCGGATTTTCTTTTCTTTAGTCAGTGCCACTGCTGTGAAATCCTGCCCTTGGAGGACTTCAGCCTGGGGTTTTGGGTATGCTCTGTCTTTCCTGTTGGAAGTAATTGAAGAAGAAAAAGATCTGATTTTAATTGATAGCTATATGGGGTTCCCGTGACCAGGATCACCGAAAGACAGAGCTGGATTTGGGGCAGGTCTGCTGCAGCCGCTGCCCTCCACCCCCTTACCTTCCTGTATTCCTGTCACTCTCCTGGTCCTGTGTGCTGGTGTGATTGGTCCTGACACACAAGAGCAGGAGAGACAGACCCGGTGCTGGACCCCCCCTGCTCGCCTACCTTTCTGTGGCATGGCTATTCCCTGGTTTATGTAGGGTTGTGAGTGCTACTCTGTGGTGTTTTGCTTGCTTATCATTGCAGCTGCAGTGGTTGTTTGGGCTGGGTGCATTACAAAAAGTGTCTACCTGCTGCTAGAGCGGATGAATACTGGATTGTTCCAGAGGGCATCACAGATTATAACTGGTGATGTCACTGGTGGAATTCATTTTTCTTCCTCCATATGCTGGTGGGAAGGGATAACACCCGATGGTTCAGAACAAGTGTCACTGTCTAAAGAGAAGAAAATTATCAGGTAAGACAAAAATTCTCCTTTGGATCATGAGGTAGGGGAATCAGTTGCCTATTTAAAATTTGATCTCAATGGATTCTTTCTTTAGAAACATGAGACTTAATCTTACCTAATATAATAATGAAAATAAATTTATTGCTAAGCCTTATTTGAAGAGAGGGGACTTTCTTTAGTTCTGTGTATTTTGTTTTTAATGTTTTTAATTTAAGGTGCTTTACTTTTCTTTCCTCATTAGGATGGTACCTTGTTTGATGGTAGGCCGATAGAGTCTCTGTCTCTGATAGATGCTGTAATGCCTGATGTGGTTCAAACAAGACAGCAAGCATATAGAGATAAACTTGCACAACAACAGGCTGCTGCAGCTGCAGCCGCTACAGCTGCAAACAACCAACAGGGATCTGCAAAAAATGGAGAAAATACCACAAATGGTGAGGAGAATGGAGGACATACCTTAGCAAGTAAGTTGTTGAAGAAACTAAAATTGCTTTACTTTAAAAAAAAAACAAAAGCTCTTTAGATTATCAACTGCTTGTGTTCTCTAATGTTTTGGGATCACAGCTGTGCACCAGTGTGCCTAGGCACGTCCATCATCTGTTCTTCAATTTGTAATGTGCATGTGTGTGTATATGTGTGTGTGTGTATGTGTATATACATAATATGTGTGTGTGTGTGTATATATATATATATATATATATATATCGTATAGCTCAGTCATAGTGTAAACAATTAATTATAGAAATATTCAAAAACTGATTCCTTAGCCTTGTTGCCAGACCAGTCTGGAAGCTGTGATTGTCTTCCAACCAGCAGATGGAGACAGAGAAGTGCTGAAAACTATGCCCTATAAGGGCACCATGCAGCCTTAATTTCTTAATATGTCTCTGTCTGTAACAGATGATATCAGGGCTGACTGTGCAACTTCTGGACCCATTTGATACAGATGCTCCTAAGTTGGCTGGAGAGCTTAGTCTTGGTTGAGCAGAGGGTGACCTTAATTAGTTTTCAGCTCTGGAAGATTTTTACAGATGTGCTGTATACAGTATTTCATTGAGCTGAGGGGATAATTCAGGAGTCTGTTTCCTCCCCCCTCCCTCCACCAATAGTTCCATTTAGTGTTAAATATGAAGGTGGGTTAACCTTTTTTTAAAATATTGATTTCACATGGCAGAGAATAGGAATCTTTGGAACGACTAGTTCCCAAGGGAGCTTGGGTTTCTGAGCCTCGAAGCTGGTCATAGAGGAATATTTCTCTGAGGCAGTCGGCTGAAGCACCAGGCTAGCTATGTTTCTTCATTTTGATCCACAGTTGGTTTTGGGGGGATTTTTCTCCAAGAGGGACATTTGAGCTGATTGCCTAGTCCCCAAAATGACTAGGCTTTCAGGGGAATGAATCTTCTTTTGAACTATTCATGCCATGGCACCAGGTTCAAATTGTCCTGCAACCTGCGTCCCTGAGGAGCTCTGGGGGATTTCAAGCAGAGCTCCTGGTGGACCATGTTGTGTGAGGTTCATTGTTCGTCAGTCCCGATGGTTCCTTATGTGAATCGCTTGCTCCTTAGCCTCCCTCCGGACTGGCCCAGAATGTGACTGATGGGTTGTGCACGCCTTCCAGCAGTTGGAGACTGAGAAAAAAACTGTGACTCTAGAGCCAATAAGAGCCCTTGCCAGACAGAGAAAGATCCAGTAATCTCAGTCTCCAGCAGGTGGAAGGTGGTAAGTCCTTCAGTCTCATTCCTTTTTTCTGGTCTATTCTGACTGTGTTTTTGAATAATTTCTGATGAAAGATTCAGATTATTCTGTGCATTAAAAAAAAAAACCCGCTTGTTAGGGGCTGAGGTCCGTGGGGGCCTCTGTTTGCCCCGGGGGTGCCACACTCGAGTAGGCGAGTCCCTCTCCCCTAATCCTCCCTGAAGTAACAGCATTTGGTGCCTATTTCTGCTGTTTTATATAGCAGACTGTTGTCAGGAACAGTCTGACTGAAGTGAGTTCCCTGTAGCTTTTAGTGTTAAGAACTGTTGAGGCAGGGAGAGGCAGCTGCTTTAAAAAGAGCAAAAATATAACGGAGCTTAAGCAATCCAGGCTTGAGTCTATGATTTCTGACAGCGTGCTGTTTTTTCTAATTGAGATTGAGCAAGCAGGGCAGCTCCGGTTTGTTTTTAGCGGTTAGCAATTTTACTTTCATTTTCGCACCGGGAGTTTTATTTACCTGATCAGCTGTTCGCGATGTCGGAAAAATTGTGGCGGTGTTCAGTTTGTCAGCGCCGGGGCCTCGCGTCGTGTGTGGACATTTTGCACGGCGGTGGACATTTTGCAGGAGCAGGGTGTTGAACCGTCTGTTTCGTCGGCTCCGGTAGTTCTACCGTCGGGGGGGGGGGGGGGGGGGGGGGTGGGGGGCGTCCGATTCGAGTAGCGGTAAGGCGGTTGCGTCCCCCGCTCCCTCGTTACTGGTTTTAGTGGGAACATCCGCCATTTTGGATGTGACCCGCTCTGATCTGTCTCGGGATCCCCTGGTTTCGCTGCCAGCTGCTCCAGCTACTGTCCTATCTCAGGGGGCAGCTGGTTTCCCTCCTGCCTTTGCAGTTCAGATGTATCAGGCTTTTTTACTGCAGCAGTCTGCTCCTGCTGAACCTCCAATAAGGAGTTCTATGGAGGCTCCTTCTGTGCCTGTGAAACACTTCAAGCCTTCTGGGCAGGCAGAGCAGGATGATTTCTTTGAGCTTGAGGAGGAGTTCCCTGCCCTGGCAGAGGATTCTTGGTTACCTGAGGAGGATTTGTCTGAGGAATTTTCTAATACAGGTGATACAGAGGAATCCCTTCCAGTGGGGGAGGATCCCTCGGTGGTTAGAATCCTCAAAAAGGATGACCTTCAGGAGCTTTATTTCCCAGGTTTCTTCTACTCTTCGTTTTGAGGATGATGATAGTGCTGTGGGGGAGCCTAGGAAGGTGGACTTGTTGATCAAGGAATCCGCAGGTCTGGTAGGTCGTTTCCCATGCATCAGGACATTAGGGATGTTGTCCAGGCTCAGTGGGAGTGTCTGGACTCTGGTTTTCGGCTTGCAAGGGCCATGAGCAGGCTTTACCCGGTTCCGGATTCCGATAAAGAGCTTTTAAGTTCCCCTGTAGTGGACGCAGTTGGCTCCGCGGTGACTAAGCGTAACACGGTGCCAGTAGATGGAGGCACAGCTCTGCGGGACCCTCAGGAGCGTCGGATTGAGACCCTCCTGAAGAATGCCTTTGATGTTTCAGCTCTGACGGTGCAGGCCGCTATTTGTGGTTCGCTGGTTGCAAGGGCGAGTTTTCGGTGGTCCGAGAGGATTTTAGACCGTTCTTCAGATGATCTTGCTGCTATTAATCATGACGTGGCTAAGCTGGAGATGGCTTCAGCTTTTTTGGCGGATGCTATGTATGATTTACTGCGGGCCTCTTCAAAGTCTACGGCTTTCTCGGTGGATGCTCGCCGTACTCTGTGGTTGCGTGGTTGGTCAGCGGATGCGGCCTCAAAGTCTAAACTTAGTAAATTTCCCTTTAAGGGTTCCTTTTTGTTTGGTCCGGAGTTGGATAAATTGATAAGTAGCCTAGGAGAAGCTAAAGTTCCACGGTTGCCGGAGGATCGCCCCAGAGGTTTGGGGTGCGGGCAGTTCTCAGCTCGTAGCAGAGGTCGTGATTTTCGTCATTTTCGTCCTGTCAGAGGTTTTCAAGCTCCTCGGTCTAGAGTCTTCCAAAGCACTCAGTCCTTTCTGGGAGTTCGTCGAGAGGCCGGGGGTTCTTTCTCCTCCGCCTCCCGGTCTCAACAATGGTGTGCGGGTCCAGCCTCTCATCCAGGTCGGTGCTTGGTTGGCGCAGTTTCAAGAGAGGTAGGCCCAGATTACTTCAGATCAGTGGGTCTTAGAGGTTATTCGAGACGGGTACACTTTAGAGTATGCGCATCCCTTGTCAGATGCCTTCCTGCAATCCCCTTGCTGGTCTCGCGTCAAGGCCGCTGCGGTCCGGCTTACTCTTCGCAGGTTGCTGGATCTTCAAGCGATTTCTGCAGTGCCGGTGGCGGAGAGGGGCCAGGGCCATTATTCCATTTATTTTCTGGTGCCCAAAAAGGATGACTCCTTTCGTCTGATTTTAGATCTCAAGGCGGTCAACCGAGCTCTCAGAGTCCCCTTGTTTCGGATGGAAACTCTTCGGTCCGTCGTGGCGGTGCGGGACGGAGAGTTTCTGACTTCTCTAGACCTTACAGAAGCCTATTTTCATATTCCCATTCACCCGACTCATCAGCGGTTTCTGCGGTTTGCTATTCTGGGACATCATTTTCAGTTTCGAGCACTACCCTTTGGGCTTGCGACCGTTCCCCGCACTTTCACCAAGGTCATGGTAGTTGTGGTATCTTAGTCCATCCTTATTTAGACTGGTTGATTCGGGCAAAGTCGTTCCATGAGAGTGTCCATCTGGCTCGCAAGAGCCAGTTGTTAAGCTTTTAAACATTTTGTGAGCCGGTCGTTAAATTTAGGCAGGGCTCCTCCTGCTCCCTGCTATTGCTTTAATGCACAGCTGCAATCTGTTTGCCTCTCTTCCCCAGAGCCGCAGAGTCCTGGCACATACCTGAAGCCATCCTGGTGGTCTAGTGGAATCTTCGGGGCAGGAAAGATCTCCAGTCTTTCCTGCCGGTGCTGACCCTCTTGCTACTGCATTGCTCTTTAAAAATGGCTGCCGAGACTTCCAGCTGAAGTCTTGTGAGGCCGCCGTTGTAAGTCTCGGCAGCCATTTTAAGGAAGATGCAGTAGCAAGAAGGTCAGCACTGGCAGCGGGAAGGAAAGACTGGGGATCTTTCCTGCCCCGAAGAATCCACTAGATCACCAGGGTGGCTTCAGATATGTGCTGGGAGGGCACCCTGAGACTCGGGGGAGCGGGGAGGAGGTCTGGAATAGGTGGGTGAGTGGAGTGGGGAGGATACTGTTTAAAAGCAAAATTACAAGGTAATATCTGTCCCCTTCTTTCCGCACAGCCAGATCCCTGTGCATTCAATCTGCTGCATACATGTTGTTTTTATTGTTGGTAGAATTTTTATTTAATCTCACTTAGATTTTCAAATATGCCAGCTTGTGCATACAGATTGTATACAGAGGAAGTATAATAAGTACAGTAGTAATTTGTTATAAATTGTAATCAGTGTGTCATTTGGAGCGGCTGGTTAAAGGGATACCCTAGTACTATTATAAAAAGATGGCATGTGGAACTTGCTCCTTTTGCTTTGTGGAATGCAGTGGTATGTTATAAAAATGCACTTGCCTTTATTTTATTACTGCTATTTCACAGAGAAGGTATTGATTAATGAGGGAAGGATTTCCTTTGTGCAGAACTGTCCAGAGTCTGTCTAAATGTGCCAACATAGTCCAGTTTAGCACACTATTAGCAGCCAAGTTCATATAAAGTTAATTATGTTCAGTGGAAAAGAAATCTGTTGGCTCGTGGTGTTTGCTATGTGAATATTCAATCACTGTTCCATTATCAAAATTTGTACTTCAGTATGAGAAACTTCTCCTTTAGTTTCTTTGATCCAAGCTGTTGACTCAGGCAGGAATGAGTTCTCAAACTGAAGGTCTGGGTCCTAAAGATTTTTTTGGATGGGTCTCAGGATGAGAAGCCTCAGGGGAGAAATTCCAAAGTGCAAGCTGAGCAGTAGTTTGTGAAAGCTTTTAATCATGCACCATGATATCTATCTACAGTGCTTTTTTTTTGTAGGAAAAAAGGTACTGGTACTCATGGGTGGGGGGGGAGGGGTCACCATATATGGCTCCGCCCATATGGTAGCCGTACCCACAATAGCCACACCCCTTACACCAGCCATGGCGCATATAAACAATTATCATTGAAAATACTATACCAGTATAGGAGAAAAAAATAACTTGTGATTTTTTTTCATTATAAATAATTTCTGTAAGCTGTTACAGCTCCAGTATACCCAGTGCAAAAAAAGACAGCAGATGTAAATTCTGAAAATGGACATATTCCAAACACTAACATGAAAATAAAATGATTTTTCTACTTTTGTTGTCTGGTGACTGTTTTTCTGATCATGTTGGTCCCAGTCTCTGATTCTTCTGCTCTCTATCTGTTCCCTTAACTCCGTTTCCAGGGCTTCCTTTCCATTTATTTCTTTACTTTTCTCTTTCATTTCTTGCCCTACATCCATAGGTAAATCTAGGTCCTCCACAGACTTGACTGGAGCAGGTATAGAGTGGATCCAGTTTTTGCCTATTTTCTCCATCCATGTGCAGTTTTTTTCTCCTCTCTTCCCTTTCCCTCATCTCCGTCAGTATGCATCTCCTTCCTATTCTTCCCTCCCCTCCATCCATATGCATCTCCTTCCTCTCTCTTCCCTTTCATCCATCCATGTCCAGCATTTCTCCTCTCTCTCCTCCCCTCCATCCATGTTCATCTCACTTCCTCTCTCTTCCCTCTCCTCCATCCCTGTTCATTTCACTTCCTCTCTCTTCCCTCTCCTCCATCCCTGTTCATTTCACTTCCTCTCTCTTCCCTCTCCTCCATCCCTGTTCATCTCACTTCCTCTCTCTTCCCTGTCCTCCATCCGTGTCCAGTGACTCGCCCCAGCCTCCACCTATCCCCGAGATAGTTCCAGCCTCACCTGCCTGCCCTCAGCTCCCCGACTTTCCGTTCGTGCCTACTGCGTTGAAATCTCCTACTTTTTACCTGAAGTCGCAGTGGCGAACTGGCAGTGAAAGCAGCAGGCAGGCTCGCCCCCTCGTCGCTTCCCTTCCCTCTCAGCATCCTGCCTTCCTCTGATGTAATTTCCTTTCCGCGAGGGCGGGACGTTGAGAGGGAAGGGAAGCAAAGAGGAGGCAAGCCTGCTACTGATTTCACTGCCAGTTCGCCCTGTGACCGGGTAAAAAGTAGAAGATTTCAATGCAGGGGGCATGAACGGAAAGTTGGGGAGCTGAAGGCGGGCAGGTGAGCCGGCCCTCAGAAAAAAGTTTCCGGTATGCTGTACCGGCACCCACCAGCACAAAAAAAAAAAAGCACGCTCTGTCTATCTATATCTATATATCAAAGGCTGTGGTTTAAGGGATCTCTGACATGAAGGGTGGAAGAAGAGAGAGAGTAATGCATTGTCCACCCCCCAAATTGCAGGGCTGGCTATACCTGGGGAGAGAGCCTCTCGTTAAAAATGTACCAGCACACCACTGGAAGCATTATAAAATTGATGTGCACACAAGGGGTTAGGCTGCCTTTTGGCAGGGCAGTGATTCAGTGGGCCTTCCCCACTCAGTAAGGGTTGCTTAGGTACATTCCATTTGTGTGGACTGGTGTAGCAAAGATGAAAAGAAAGGTGAACTTTAGTCATGCCTGTTAATTTCCTTTCCCTGAGCCTTGCTAGACTGGTCAAGGGCCTGCTCTGGCAGACTGCAGCACATGGGAATTGCTTGCAAGCTTCTCTGCTCTCTCATTTGTATATAGTCAGTTGAAATTGGGGGAACTAATGATTCTCACTTTAGTGGTTTCGATAAGGTTTATTTGGTGTGTGTTCCTATGGACCTAGTCCTGTTTTGGCTGTGGCATACTGGAGAATTCCAACTTGTATCACCAGTGATGTCACTGTAATAGGTCAGTATCTCTACCTCCATCTGGTGATAGGGGGATTCAACCCACTTTTCCGCACTGGACTAGCAGGACTGAAGGAAAGGAACGTTAACAGGTATGACTAAATTTCTCCTCCTTTTGGCTATCTGTTGGTTTTCAGCTTTTTAAAGTTGTATGAGACAGGCTCAACACTGAAACATGTTGGTCAGTAGATTCATATATAAACATTTTTCTCCGAGGACAAGCAGGCTGCTTGTTCTTGCTGATGGGCGACGTCCACGGCACCCCCTCCAATCGGAATCTTCACTAGCAAAGACGTTTGCTAGCCCTCGCGCGCTGATGCGCACCGCGCATGCGCGGTCGTCTTCCCGCCCGAACCGGCTCGTGTTCGTCAGTCTTCTTTTGTCCGCGCTCAGGACGGTCGTGTTTTGCCGCCGTTTCGTACCCCTCTGAGGACCCTCGCGAGTCTTTCGTGTTTTCATTTAAAAAAAAAACCAAAAACCTTTTTTCCCATATTTCTAGTTTTTTCCCAGCTTAAGTTTTCTTTCGCTTTCGGGAGCGGCCTCGTTGGCCGCCCGCACGGGTTTTTTCCCCTTTTTGTTTTGGTGCCTCTTATCGCGAATTTTGATTTCGCCGGTGCGATTTTTCCGCCCATGACATCGAAGCCTTCCAGCGGCTTCAGGAAGTGCACCCAGTGCGCCCGGATAATCTCGCTCACTGATAGGCACGCCTCGTGTCTTCAGTGTCTGGGGGCTGGGCACCGCCCGCAGGCCTGTAGTCATAGTAACATAGTAGATGACGGCAGAAAAAGACCTGCACGGTCCATCCAGTCTGCCCAACAAGATAACTCATATTTGCTGCTTTTTGTGTATACCCTACTTTGATTTGTACCTGTGCTCTTCAGGGCACAGACCGTATAAGTCTGCCCAGCTCTATCCCCGCCTCCCAACCACCTGCCCCTCCTCCCAACCACCGGCTCTGGCACAGACTGTATAAGTCTGCCCAGCACTGTCCTTACCTCCCAACCACCAGCCCTGCCTCTTAACCACCGGCTCTGGCACAGACCGTACAAGTCTGTCCAGCACTATCCCCACCTCCCAACCACCATCCCCGCCTCCCGATCTTGACTAAGCTCCTGAGGATCCATTCCTTCGGCACAGGATTCCTTTATGCTTATCCCACGCATGCTTGAATTCCGCTACCGTTTTCATTTCCACCACCTCCCGCGGGAGGGCATTCCAAGCATCCACTACTCTTTGTGCTCTTTTGCAAAAGAGGACTCGGGTAGCGAGATTAGCCCAGTGGAACGTTCTGTTCTCTGGCGCTTCGACGGCATCAGCATCTAGAGATTCGTCGGGTGCATCGACGTCGGCAGCACCGACGTCTTCGGGGACCGCATCGAATTCGACGGCATCAAGATGTCTTCCTCCTGCATCGTCGGTACCGAGGCTTCGAAAGAGTGCGTCGGCGTCGGTGGTACCGGGACCCCCTCTGGTGCTGATGTCGTCGGACGGTGGTGCTTCGTCTGGAGTGCAGGTGAGGGCTGTCCATTCCCCTGCTGGTGGCGGTGAGCCTTCGGGTAGGTCTCCTCCTGCCCTGAGGGCTCCTGCGGTACAGCCCCCCCCCCGGGATCGACCTTCTTCGGCCCCGGCCCCGAGGAAGCGACGTCTGGATTCAACGTCCTCCTCATCGGTACCGGGGAGCTCCGGTGACATGCTTCGCTCGAAGAAGTCGAAGAAGCATTGTTGCCGGTCACCTTCCCGACTTGGTACCGGGAGCTCTGGGTCGCCGAGGGAGTCGGCACCCAGCAGGCATCGGCACCAGGAGGACCGCTCACCCTCCATCCAGGAGGTGTTGGTGCGCTCTACCCCGGACAGCCCGGTACCGCCTCCATGCCCGGAACAGATTCTGACCTCGACGCCTGCACCGGCTTCTCAGTCTTTTTCTACAGCTGCTCTGCACGAGAGTCTCTGGGCCGTTCTTCCTGGCATTCTGGAAGAGCTGTTGCGTCCTCCTCCGGTACCGGGGGTGCTTGCGCCACCGGTGCCGTCAAGTGAAGCGACAGCTGGCCCTTTGCCCAGGGTGAGGTCCCCGGTACCGGTGCCGCTTGCGGTACCTGTTTCGGCTGCCTCCCAGGTAAACTCACCGACGACGTCGGGGGAGGGAGCTTCGCCGCTGCCGGCCAGAGAGTCCACCTCTCAACGCTCCCACCGTGGCCATGGTTCCACGGTGTCGAGACGGACACGGCTTCAGACACAGGTCCGTGAACTTGTCTGATACTGATGATGAGGCCTCGTGGGAGGCAGAGGAGGACATCAGATATTTCTCTGACGAGGAGTCTGATGGCCTTCCTTCTGACCCCACTCCCTCCCCTGAAAGGCAGCTTTCTCCTCCCGAGAGTCTGTCTTTCTTGGCCTTTGTCCGGGAGATGTCTACGGCCATCCCCTTCCCGGTGATTGTGGAGGATGAGCCAAGGGCTGAAATGTTTGCGCTCTTGGACTATCCTTCTCCACCTAAGGAAGCGTCCACAGTACCCATGCATCATGTCCTGAAAAAGACATTGCTGGCGAACTGGACCAAGCCACTAACTAATCCCCACATTCCCAAAAAGATAGAATCCCAATATCGGATCCATGGGGACCCAGAGCTGATGCGCACTCAGTTGCCTCACGACTCTGGTGTGGTGGATCTGGCCCTGAAGAAGGCTAAGAGTTCTAGGGAGCATGCTTCGGCGCCCCCGGGCAAAGACTCTAGAACCTTAGACTCCTTTGAGAGGAAGGCCTACCATTCTTCCATGCTCGTGGCCAAGATTCAATCTTACCAGCTCTACACGAGCATCCATGTGCGGAATAATGTGCGGAAGCTGGTGGACTTGGTGGACCAGCTCCCTTCTGAGCAAGCCAAGCCATTTCAGGAGGTGGTCAGGCAGCTGAAGGCATTTAGGAAATTCCTGGCCAGAGGGGTATTTGATACCTTTGATGTTACGTCCAGGGCCACTGCTCAAGGTGTGGTGATGCGCAGACTCTCATGGCTGCGTGCCTCCGACCTGGAGAATAGGATCCAGCAGCAGATTGCAGACTCCCTTGTTGTGCGGATAACATTTTTGGAGAAAAAGTCGAACAGGTGGTAGAACAGCTCCACCAGCGGGATAACGCTTTCGACAAATTCTCCCGCCGGCAGCCTTCAGCATCTACCTCATCAGGTAGACGTTTTTATGGGGGAAGGAGGGCTGTTCCCTACTCTTCTGGTAAGCGTAGGTACAATCCTCCCTCTCGCCAGCCTGCGGCCCAGGCTAAGCCCCAGCGCGCTCGCTCTCGTCAGCAGCGTGCGCCTCAGCAAGGCCCCACAGCTCCCCAGCAAAAGCAGGGGGCGAGCTTTTGACTGGCTCCAGCAGAGCATAGCCGAGATCAAAGTTTCCGTGCCGGACGATCTGCCGGTCGGGGGGAGGTTGAAAGCTTTTCACCAAAGGTGGCCTCTTATAACCTCCGACCAGTGGGTTCTCCAAATAGTCCGGCATGGATACGCCCTCAATTTGGCCTCCATGCCTCCAAATTGCCCACCGGGAGCTCAGTCTTTCAGCTTCCAGCACAAGCAGTACTTGCAGAGGAACTCTCCGCCCTTCTCAGTGCCAATGCGGTCGAGCCGGTGCCACCCGGGCAAGAAGGGCTGGGATTCTATTCCAGGTACTTCCTTGTGGAAAAGAAAACAGGGGGGATGCGTCCCATCCTAGACCTAAGGGCCCTGAACAAATATCTGAACAAACATCTGAACCAGTCAAAGAGAAGTTCAGGATGCTTTCCCTGGGCACCCTTCTTCCCATGATTCAGGAAAAAGATTGGCTATGCTCTCTGGACTTAAAGGATGCTTACATGCATATCCCGATACTTCCAGCTCACAGACAGTATTTCTGATTCCGTCTGGGAACGCGTCACTTCCAGTACTGTGTGCTACCCTTTGGGCTCGCCTCTGCGCCCAGGGTTTTCACGAAGTGCCTGGCTGTGGTAGCAGCAGCGCTTCGCAGACTGGGAGTGCACGTGTTTCCTTATCTCGACGATTGGCTGGTGAAGAACACATCCGAGGCAGGAGCTCTACAGTGCATGCAGATGACTATTCGACTCCTGGAGCTACTGGGGTTTGTGATAAATTACCCAAAGTCCCATCTTCTCTCAGTACAGAGATTCAAATTCGTAGGCGCTCTGCTGGATTCTCAGACGGCTCGTGCCTATCTCCCAGAGATGAGGGCCAACTATCACAGCTCGGCAGATGTTGAGATTGCTTGGCCACATGGCCTCCACAGTACATGTGACTCCCATGGCTCGTCTTCGCATGCGATCTGCTCAATGGAACCTAGCTTCCCAGTGGTTTCAGGCTGCTGGCTGCTGAGTTTTCTCAAATCCCTGTATTGGTGGACAATTTGGTCCAATTTGACTCTGGGACGCCCTTTCCAAATTCCTCAGCTGCAAAAAGTGCTGACTACGGATGCGTCTCTCCTGGGATGGGGAGCTCATGTCGATGGGCTTCACACCCAAGGAAGCTGGTCCCTCCAGGAACGCGATCTGCAGATCAATCTTCTGGAGTTGCGAGCGATCTGGAACGCTCTGAAGGCTTTCAGAGATCGGCTGTCCCACCAAATTATCCAAATTCAGACAGACAACCAGGTTGCCATGTACTACGTCAACAAGCAGGGGGGCACCGGATCTCGCCCCCTGTGTCAGGAAGCCGTCAGCATGTGGCTCTGGGCTCGCCGTCACGGCATGGTGCTCCAAGCCACATATCTGGCAGGCATAAACAACAGTCTGGCCGAAAGGTTGAGCAGGATTATGCAACCTCACGAGTGGTCGCTCAATTCCCGTGTAGTGCGACAGATCTTCCAGGTGTGGGGCACCCCCTTGGTAGACCTCTTCGCATCTCGAGCCAACCACAAAGTCCCTCAGTTCTGTTCCAGGCTTCAGGCCCACGGCAGACTGGCATCGGATGCCTTCCTCCTTAACTGGGGGGAAGGTCTGCTGTATGCTTATCCTCCCATACCTCTGGTGGGGAAGACTTTGTTGAAACTCAAGCAAGACCGAGGCACCATGATTCTGATTGCTCCCTTTTGGCCGCGTCAGATCTGGTTCCCTCTTCTTCTGGAGTTGTCCTCCGAAGAACCGTGGAGATTGGAGTCTTTTCCGACCCTCATCACACAGGACGAAGGGGCACTTCTGCACCCCAACCTCCGGTCCCTGGCTCTCACGGCCTGGATGTTGAGAGCATAGACTTTGCCTCTTTGGGTCTGTCAGAGGGTGTCTCCCGCATCTTGCTTGCTTCCAGGAAAGATTCCACTAAGAGGAGTTACTTCTTTCTATGGAGGAGGTTTGCCGTCTGGTGTGACAGCAAGGCCCTAGATCCTCGCTCTTGTCCTACACAGACCCTGCTTGAATACCTTCTGCATTTGTCTGAGTCTGGTCTTAAGACCAACTCTGTAAGGTTCACCTTAGTGCAATCAGTGCATACCATTACCGTGTGGAAGGTAAGCCGATCTCGGGACAGCCTTTAGTTGTTCGCTTCATGAGAGGTTTGCTTTTGTCAAAGCCCCCTGTCAAGCCTCCTACAGTGTTATGGGATCTCAATGTCGTTCTCACCCAGCTGATGAAACCTCCTTTTGAGCCACTGAATTCCTGCCATCTGAAGTACTTGACCTGGGAGGTCATTTTCTTGGTGGCAGTTACTTCAGCTCGTAGAGTCAGTGAGCTTCAGGCCCTGGTAGCCCAGGCCCCTTACACCAAATTTCATCATAACAGAGTAGTCCTCCGCACTCACCTTAAGTTCTTGCCAAAGGTTGTGTCGGAGTTCCATCTGAACCAGTCAATTGTCTTGCCAACATTCTTTCCCCGTCCTCATTCCTGCCATGCTGAACGTCAGCTGCACACATTGGACTGCAAGAGAGCATTGGCCTTCTACCTGGAGCGGACACAGCCCCACAGACAGTCCGCCCAATTGTTTGTTTCTTTTGATCCCAATAGGAGGGGAGTGGCTGTGGGGAAATGCACCATATCCAATTGGCTAGCAGATTGCATTTCCTTCACTTACGCCCAGGCTGGGCTGGCTCTTGAGGGTCATGTCACGGCTCATAATGTTAGAGCCATGGCAGCGTCGGTAGCCCACTTGAAGTCAGCCTCTATTGAAGAAATTTGCAAAGCTGCGACGTGGTCATCTGTCCACACATTCACATCTCATTACTGCCTGCAGCAGGATACCCGACGCGACAGTCGGTTCGGGCAGTCAGTTCTTCAGAACCTGTTTGGGCTTTAGGATCCAACTCCACCCCCCGAGGGCCCTGTTTGTTCTGTTCCAGGCTGCACTCTGTTAGTTGGTAAATTTTTTAGGTCGATCTCAGTTATGTCCTCGCCGTTGCGAGGCCCAATTGACCATGGTTGTTATTTTGAGTGAGCCTGGGGGCTAGGGATACCCCATCAGTGAGAACAAGCAGCCTGCTTGTCCTCGGAGGAAAGCGAATGCTACATACCTGTAGAAGGTATTCTCCGAGGACAGCAGGCTGATTGTTCTCACAAACCCGCCCGCCTCCCCTTTGGAGTTGTGTCTTCCCTTGTTTTGTCTTGCTACATACGGGACTGACGAACACGAACCGGTTTGGGCGGGAAGACGGCCGCGCATGCGCGGTGCGCATGAGCGCGCGAGGACTAGCTAAGGCCTTTGCTAGTAAAGTGTTCCGATTGGAGGGGCTGCCGTGGACGTCACCCATCAGTGAGAACAATCAGCCTGCTGTCCTCGGAGAATACCTTCTACAGGTATGTAGCATTCGCTTTTTCCCCCCTTCCCCCCCCCCCCCCCCCCCCCAAACTAGTTGAATCCAACAAACTAGCCTATAGATTCAGATAATGTGATTGACAGGATAGCTTTAAATGTGTTGTCAAGGTAATACGCTTACTGGTAGATACATGGAAAAAGGAAAACAGGACAGTGCAGACCAGGACTTAGAACTGGCAAACTGTTCATTATTGGCCTCTCTGTATATATTTTTCAATGTAATGGCAGCAACAGTAAAATAGATATCTCCTTATTTTTTCCCCCCCTCTATCTACCAGCTTATAGTGTATTTGTAAGTGTGTGGAGGATTAGCCTAATAGTTGGTGCAATGTGCTAGATTCAATTCCTACTGCAGCTCCTTGTTACCTGCATATAATATATGTGAATTGCTTTGTTGTACCACAGAAAATCGGTATATCAAATCCATGACCCATTTTTCAGTATAAACTAGGAAACGAGACTTGGGCCTCCCTATTCTGATGCAACCAAAAGGTCTACATTTATTAGAAAGTATTTTCATATGGCTATATGGTCTGTAGCACAATTTGTTCATCTACCCAAAGTGTTAGAAAACCATATAGGAGGAGGACTACTGAGTAGACTGTTTAGGTCAATTGGTCTTTCTTTCCCATCATTTCTCCCTAGAAATTTTTGCCAGCCAGGTGGCATGAAGAAGTAGCTGGGTGGGGGCAGGGAAGTACTGTGCAGCGATATAACACTTTTGGTTAAGTTAGCTGGGTGTTCAGTAAAATCAGCAGGGTGCTACGCCCGAAGGTCCTAGGGAGATGTAGTGTTGCTATCTAAAATTAGCATAAGATCGTTCTGCTAATGAAATGTCATTTAGAAAATGCTTTGAACAACCAAACTCTTTTTCATATGTGAAATAAAGAAAAACATTTTCCATTGGAAAAACATTTTCAAGGTTATTTCGGATAAAATAGAATGGTTGGTGTGTTCACATCGGTCTATGACAATAAATGCCAAGAAACAAACATCAGATGACCTTTTTATTGAACTAAATATAGTCTCAAATACAGTATTTAAGTACTGTACATAAAATTAGCACTTGGGAATAATTAATTTAAGCTAATGTTTAATTTATTCTGTTGCTGTTTCTTGTGACACAGACAATCATACGGACATGATGGAAGTAGATGGAGATGTTGAAATCCCTCCCAATAAAGCTGTAGTACTGCGTGGTCATGAATCTGAAGTGTTCATCTGTGCTTGGAACCCAGTTAGTGATCTTTTAGCATCAGGGTAAGAGTAAGAGTTGGATTTTAAAATTAGTTTTCTTAAGCCATTCTATGCCAGCCCTCTCCCCGCCATATAACTTTAATTGCTGAAGTTACTTGACTCCATTGTTGGTAAATCTCTTTTTCCCAGAGGGGGAAGGGGGGGGGGGGTTCAGGGCACACTGGGATAGTCTAACGTGAAACTGTTTTCACATACAGGTGATGTGGCTGTCTGCAGATTCTAGATTTCCCAATAACTAGTGCAGGTCCACAATTGTTCTGCGGGAGTTGAGGGTCAAAGTTTTCTTGTCTTTAGCGGTTGGTGGCAGCGAGCAGCAATTCATACAGCCTGCTTAGTAGAGTTACATGGAGACAGAAATCTAACCTGTCTTCACAAGAATTTAATGGTACCTCAAAAAATGTTCCGGTCGTCTCTCTGTCTCTCTCTCTGGGTTTGAGCTGCAGGACTGCGGGCAAGGAAGAAACGGAAGTTGGAAACACTCCGTTGCGCACACGGAAGACTTGTCTCTGATTCGCTAGCACTGTTTGCTGAGAGGTCACCACATGCATGTGCCAGTAGGTCAGGTGACCTCTGATACTCACTCATGTCTGTGTCAGAGCTGAGGCCTGCACATTAGTCCTGGAGCAGAGAGGGTTAATGGAAGACTTCCTGCATCTGCGTTGTTAAAGCAAGGAAGAGGAGGCAGCATGCAAAGAACTTGGTACTTGGTAGATGCAGGTGCAGCTTACACTTCCATGGGAACCCTGCAGAAACTGCTTCTGTCCCTGCGGGAGAAATCCCACAGGCCTGGAAGGGATTCTTGCAGGATTTTCGTGAGCCCTTTCCCCGTGCAGGTCTCTAATGCTCGCGCTAACCTCTGAGCTTTCTCTGTAACGTACCTTCTGCTTCCTGTGTTAGAGAAGACTCGGGGGTTGGCATGAGCAAGCAGTATGAATTGCTGCTCGCTGCTGCCGACCACTAGAGAGACAAAACTTACACTGTGGAGGGTCAAGAGAGACAGGGAGATGATTGGTCGCTGGCTGGAGAGGGAACAGGAGGGAGAGATGCTGGACTATTTGTGAGGGGAGGAGGGAAATGAAGGTAAATGCTGGGACTATTTGTGATGGGGGGAAGTGAAGGTAAATGCTGGGACTATTTGTGAGGGTGGGAGTGAAGGTAAATGCTGGATTATTTGGGAGGGTAGGGGAGTAAGAAGGTAAATGCTAGACTATTTGTGAGAGTGGGGGAGGAAGAGAAGGTAAAATGCTGGGCCATGTGTGGAGGGTGTGTGGGGGGGGGGGGGGTAAGATGTGTGGGGGGGTGGAAGTAGGTAAAATGCATAGGGGTGTGGTTAGAAAGTAAAATGTTGGACCATGTGTGGGGGTGTGCCTTGACAATTTTAATGCTGTGTAAGTGTGCAGTGAGACAAAAAAGGTTGAAAATCTCTGAGCTAAGCAATTTCTGGCATATTTCTCTGTCTAACTTTGGTTTTGCTTTGCGATAGTAGGGCTCTAGTCTTGTCTTTTGACCTTCTTTTATACCAATCTATTGATAAACTGCTATATGTTAGGTACTGAACTCATAAAAAGTCTCTGGCTTCTGTTCTCTCTACTGGCTTTTAATAAGTAAGGATTATAGATTGCTTCCACTAGAGACAGGTTTACAGGCCCTAGACAGGCAAAAATATACTAATTGAAAAATTCAATCAATATGTAGGCAGGGTTTTACACTAGAGGAAGGGGATGGCAGATAGAAAAAAAATATTTCCTGAAGTCACCCCTAACACAAAACATTACAGTAGTGGTAAAAATAGAGATCTTAACAAAGGGGAGGAGGTGACCAAAACAAAAACTTTACAAAATACAAGCAAATCTTCTAAATATTGGTGGCAGTCTGTGAGCACAAATGATCATAGTCTAGGCAATAAATTCCTGATCTGGAAACACTAATGGTGTACACAAACTTGGCCATTGTGGAGACATGGCTCATGAATCCCATGAATGGGATATTGCCAAACCTGGGTATAACTTGTTGATAAGAACTTGAGAATAGCCATACTGGGTCAGACCAATGATCCATCTAGCCCAGCATCCTGCTTCCAACAGTGGTCAATCCAGGTCACAAGTGCCTGGGAGGGAGGGATAGAGGTGGCAGACAAGGGGGAGGAGTAGTTCTCTTTGTAAAAAGACAACATTAAACCAGTTGAAATGCAGGGTGTGGGGAAAAGAGGAAGCCCTGTGGATCATGTTGGAAAGAGGAGATGGCGCACTCATCCACACTGGTGTAATCTACAGACCTCTGACTCAAATGGAAGAACTGGACAGAAACTTGGATGATATTGCAAAGGTGAGAATGAAAGGAGAGGTTATGATACTGGATGACTTTAATCTACCAGATCTGCATTGGAGTATCCCATCTGCAAATCTGGAAAGAAGTAAAAAGATAGTGGATGCTCTACAGGGGGCTTTGCTTAGACAAATGATGAAGAAACCCAACAGGCAGGAGTGAGTTGTTGCTGTATTTAATACTCATGGATGGAGAGAGTATGTCTAATGTCCAGGTGGGTGCTCACCTGGGTGGCAGTGGTCACTGCACAGTATGGTTTAATATAAGAGCTGAAGTAAAGTTCAGGAGCACAGGACGAACCTGCCACACCTTGTCTAAACGTCTTGAACTCATGGGCAAATGCATTTCAACTAAACTTAATGCAGAAAAAAACAGTCTCATCCTCTCATCCCAATATAACACGAACAAACCCACCAACATAACCACCTCAGACTACACCCTCCCCATTTCAGACAGCCTGAAAATTCTCGGAGTCATAATTGAAACCTCACAGTAGAGAGCCAAGTGAAAACTACAAAGAAGAAAATGTTCCACTTAATGTGGACGCTCAAATGAGTGAAACCTTTTTTCCCCCCGAGAGAAATATTTCACAACTTTGGTACAATCTATGGTACTAAGCCATCTAGACTACTGTAACGGTCCTATGCGGGATGCAAAGAACAAAGTATCGAGGAAAGCTCTCCACAGAGTGGATGAATACAAAATCCCTCGGGGTACAGATACAGAAAAAGTAGGAAGCGGACCAATGACTTCAGTACGCCGAGACTAATATAAAGTAGAATAAACTTTATTGTAGACTCGACACAGTACTGTGTTTCAGCCACAGGCCTGCCTCATGAGTCTAAAAAAAACATTTAAAAGAAGAAATTTTATATAAAATAAATGACATAAATACATTAAAAATATTAGTAACATAAATGCAGAAAAAAATTGAACAGCATAAATGAAAATAAGATAAATTAAAATCACAGGATTTGCTAACGTATAATCTACATTTATATTTAAGAGACTTACATCAAATAAAATAAAAATGTAAGTTTTTTTTAAAGCACATATTACATGTAGTTATGCATAGGAAAAATTTCTTCAAGATTTTATTCTCCGAGGACAAGCAGGCTGCTTGTTCTCACTGATGGGTGACGTCCACGGCAGCCCCTCCAATCGGAAACTTCTCTAGCAAAGTCCTTTGCTAGTCCTCGCGCGGCCCGCGCGCACCGCGCATGCGCGGCCGTCTTCCCGCCCGAAACCGGCTCGAGCCGGCCAGTCTTCTTTTGTCCGCACTCGGTACGGTCGTGTTTCGCCGTGTCGAGCCCCGGAAAGTCGACCTCGCGCGTCCAAAATTATTTTGACGTGTTTTTTCTTCGGAAAAGTCTTCTAAAGTGTCGGGAAGTGCTCCGGTTTTCGTGTTACCCTTCCCGTACTCCAGCTTTTGCCCCGATAAGTTTTCTTTCGTCGTCGGGGTAGGCCTCTTTCGGCCCTCGGTCGAGATTTTCTCCCTTTAAATCTTTGGTGCTCTTTTTCCATCATTTCGGACTTTGATTTCGCCGGCGTGATTTTTCCGCCCATGACATCGAAGCCTTCCAGCGGCTTCAAGAAGTGCACCCAGTGCGCCCGGGTTATCTCGCTCACTGATCGACACTCGTCGTGTCTTCAGTGTCTGGGGGCCCGAGCACCGCCCTCAGAACTGTAGTCTGTGTTCCCTGCTTCAAAGGCGGACTCAGGTAGCGAGATTAGCCCAGTGGAACGTTTGTTCTCGGGCTCTTCGTCGGCATCGGCACCGGGATCTTCGAGTGCATCGACGTCGTCAGCGTCCAGACCATCTTCCTCGGCCGCCCCTGCATCGAGTGCATCGAGGCATCGGGCCTCTGCATCGGCGCCGAGACATCGGATAGCTGCATCGACGTCGGTGGTACCGGGACCGTCGTCTGCTGATGTCGTCGGACGGTGGTGCATCGTAAGGAGTGCAGGTGAGGGCTGTCCATTCCCCTGCTGGTGGCGGTGAGCCTTCGGGTGGGTCTCCTCCTACCCTGAGGGCTCCTGCGGTACAGCCCCCCGAGACCGACCTCCTTCGGCCTCGGCCCGAGGAAGCGACGGCTGGATTCTACGTCCTCCTCGTCGGTGCCGGGGAGCTCCGGGTGACATGCTTCGGAAGAAATCGAAGAAGCATCGACACCGGTCGCCTCCCCGCGTCGGCACCGAGAGCTCTGGGTCGCCGAGGGAGTCGGCACCCAGCAGGCATCGGCACCGAGAGGACCGCTCACCCTCTGTTCAGGAGGTGTCGATGCGCTCCACTCTGGACAGCCCGGAACAGCCTCCTCGCCCGGAACAGGTTCTGACGTCGACGCCTGCATCGACCTCTTTGCCTTTCTCTGCAGCCGCTCTGAACGAGAGCCTCTGGGCCGTTCTCCCAGAGATTCTGGGAGAGCTGTTGCGCCCTACCCCTCCGGTACCGGCGGTGCTTGCGCCTCCGGTACCGTCGAGCGTGGCGCCGGCTGGCCCATCGCCCGGGGTGAGGTCCCCGACGTCGGTACCGCGTGCGGGTGCCGACTGCGGCCCACCTCCCAGGAGGGGCTCCCCGACTACGTCGGCGGAGGGAGCTTCGCCGATGCGGGCGAGGGAGTCTACCTCTCGACGCCCCCATCGTGGACGTGGCTCCACCGAGTCGAGCCGGGCCGAGGTTGCAGACACAGGTTCGTGAACTTGTGTCTGACACCGAGGGTGAGGCCTCGTGGGAGGAAGAGGAAGACCCCAGATATTTCTCTGACGAGGAGTCTGAGGGTCTTCCTTCTGATCCCACTCCCTCTCCTGAAAGACAGCTTTCTCCTCCTGAGAGTCTGTCTTTCGCTTCCTTTGTCCGGGAGATGTCTACGGCCATCCCCTTCCCGGTGGTTGTGGAGGACGAGCCAGGGCTGAAATGTTTGAGCTCCTGGACTATCCTTCTCCACCTAAGGAAGCGTCCACTGTTCCCTTGCACCATGTCCTCAAAAAGACATTGCTTGCGAACTGGACAAAACCTCTAACTAATCCCCACATCCCCAAGAAGATCGAGTCCCAGTACCGGATCCATGGGGACCCAGATCTGATGCGCACCCAGTTGCCTCATGATTCTGGAGTTGTGGATCTGGCCCTAAAGAAGGCTAAGAGTTCTAGGGAGCATGCTTCGGCGCCCCCGGGCAAAGACTCTAGAACCTTAGACTCCTTTGGGAGGAAGGCCTACCATTCCTCTATGCTCGTGGCCAAAATCCAGTCTTACCAGCTCTACACAAGCATACACATGCGGAACAATGTGCGGCAGTTGGCGGGCTTAGTTGATGCTCTCCCCCCCGAGCAGGCCAAGCCTTTTCAGGAGGTGGTCAGGCAGCTGAAGGCGTGCAGAAAATTCCTGGCCAGAGGGGTGTATGACACCTTTGATGTTGCGTCCAGGGCCGCTGCTCAAGGTGTGGTGATGCGCAGGCTCTCATGGCTGCGTGCCGCCGACCTGGAGAATAGACTCCAGCAGCGGATTGCGGACTCGCCTTGCCGTGCGGACAACATTTTTGGAGAGAAAGTCGAACAGGTGGTAGAGTCTCTCCACCAGCGGGACACCGCATTCGACAAGTTCTCCCGCCGGCAGCCTTCAGCATCTACCTCTACAGGTAGAAGATTTTTCGGGGGAAGGAAGACTGTTCCCTACTCTTCTGGTAAGCGTAGGTACAATCCTCCTTCTCGACAGCCTGCGGCCCAGGCTAAGCCCCAGCGCGCTCGCTCTCGTCAGCAGCGTGCGCCTCAGCCAGGCCCATCGGCTCCCCAGCAAAAGCAAGGGGCGAGCTTTTGACTGGCTCCAGCAGAGCATAGCCGACATCCAAGTGTCAGTGCCGGGCGACCTACCAGTCGGGGGGAGGTTGAAAGCTTTTCACCAAAGGTGGCCTCTCATAACCTCCGACCAGTGGGTTCTTCAAATAGTCCGGCAGGGATACACCCTCAATTTGGCCTCAAAACCTCCAAATTGCCCACCGGGAGCTCAGTCTTACAGCTTCCAGCACAAGCAGGTACTTGCAGAGGAACTCTCCGCCCTTCTCAGCGCCAATGCGGTCGAGCCCGTGCCATCCGGGCAAGAAGGGCTGGGATTCTATTCCAGGTACTTCCTTGTGGAAAAGAAAACAGGGGGGATGCGTCCCATCCTAGACCTAAGGGCCCTGAACAAATATCTCGTAAAAGAAAAGTTCAGGATGCTTTCCCTGGGCACCCTTCTCCCCATGATTCAGCAAAACGATTGGCTATGCTCTCTGGACTTGAAGGATGCCTACACACACATCCCGATACTGCCAGCTCACAGACAGTATCTGCGATTTCAACTGGGCACACGTCACTTCCAGTACTGTGTGCTGCCCTTTGGGCTCGCCTCTGCGCCCAGGGTGTTCACAAAGTGCCTGGCTGTGGTAGCAGCGGCACTTCGCAGGCTGGGGGTGCACGTGTTCCCATATCTCGACGATTGGCTGGTGAAGAACACATCCGAGGCAGGAGCCCTGCTGTCCATGCAGATGACTATTCGCCTCCTGGAGCTACTGGGGTTTGTGATAAATTATCCAAAGTCCCATTTTCTCCCAGTGCAGAAGCTCGAATTCATAGGAGCTCTGCTGGATTCTCGGACGGCTCGCGCCTATCTCCCAGAGGCGAGGGCCAACAACTTGTTGTCCCTCGTCTCGCGGGTGCGAGCGTCCCAGCAGATCACAGCTCGGCAGATGTTGAGATTGCTGGGCCACATGGCCTCCACAGTTCATGTGACTCCCATGGCCCGTCTTCACATGAGATCTGCTCAATGGACCCTAGCCTCCCAGTGGTATCAGGCTGCTGGGGGTCTAGAAGACGTGATCCACCTGTCCACGAGTTTTCTCGAATCCCTGTATTGGTGGACAATCTGGTCCAATTTGACTCTGGGACGTCCTTTCCAAATTCCTCAGCCACAAAAAGTGCTGACAACGGATGCGTCTCTCCTGGGATGGGGAGCTCATGTCGATGGGCTTCACACCCAAGGAAGCTGGTCCCTCCAGGAACGCGGTCTACAGATCAATCTCCTGGAGTTGCGAGCGATCTGGAACGCTCTGAAGGCTTTCAGAGATCGGCTGTCCCATCAAATTATCCAAATTCAGACAGACAACCAGGTTGCCATGTACTATGTCAACAAGCAGGGGGGCACCGGATCTCGCCCCCTGTGTCAGGAAGCCGTCAGCATGTGGCTCTGGGCTCGCCGTCTCGGCATGGTGCTCCAAGCCACATATCTGGCAGGCGTAAACAACAGTCTGGCCGACAGACTGAGCCGGATTATGCAACCTCACGAGTGGTCGCTCAACTCCAGAGTGGTGCGTCAGATCTTCCAAGCGTGGGGCACCCCCTTGGTGGATCTCTTCGCATCTCGAGTGAACCACAAAGTCCCTCAGTTCTGTTCCAGGCTTCAGGCCCCCGGCAGACTGGCATCGGATGCCTTCCTCCTGGATTGGGGGGAGGGCCTGCTGTATGCTTATCCTCCCATTCCTCTGGTGGGCAAGACTTTGCTGAAACTCAAGCAGGATCGAGGCACCATGATTCTGATTGCTCCTTTTTGGCCGCGTCAGATCTGGTTCCCTCTTCTTCTGGAGTTATCCTCAGAAGAACCGTGGAGATTGGAGTGTTTTCCGACCCTCATCACGCAGGACGAAGGGGCTCTTCTGCATCCCAGCCTCCGGTCCCTGGCTCTCACGGCCTGGATGTTGAGAGCGTAGACTTTGCCTCTTTGGGTCTGTCAGAGGGTGTCTCCCGCGTCTTGCTTGCTTCCAGGAAAGATTCCACTAAGAGGAGTTACTTCTTTCTATGGAGGAGGTTTGCCGTCTGGTGTGACAGCAAGGCCCTAGCTCCTCGCTCTTGTCCTACACAGACCCTGCTTGAATACCTTCTGCACTTGTCTGAGTCTGGTCTCAAGACCAACTCTGTAAGAGTTCACCTTAGCGCAATCAGTGCATACCATTACCATGTGGAAGGTAAGCCGATCTCAGGACAGCCTTTAGTTGTTCGCTTCATGTTTGCTTTTGTCAAAGCCCCCTGTCAAGCCTCCTACAGTGTCATGGGATCTCAATGTCGTTCTCACCCAGCTGATGAAACCTCCTTTTGAGCCACTGAATTCCTGCCATCTGAAGTACTTGACCTGGAAGGTCATTTTCTTGGTGGCAGTTACTTCAGCTCGTAGAGTCAGTGAGCTTCAGGCCCTGGTAGCCCAGGCCCCTTACACCAAATTTCATCATAACAGAGTAGTCCTCCGCACTCACCCTAAGTTCTTGCCAAAGGTCGTGTCGGAGTTCCATCTGAACCAGTCAATTGTCTTGCCAACATTCTTTCCCCGTCCTCATTCCTGCCCTGCTGAACGTCAGCTGCACACATTGGACTGCAAGAGAGCATTGGCCTTCTACCTGGAGCGGACACAGCCCCACAGACAGTCCGCCCAATTGTTTGTTTCTTTTGATCCCAATAGGAGGGGAGTGGCTGTAGGGAAACGCACCATATCCAATTGGCTAGCAGATTGCATTTCCTTCACTTACGCCCAGGCGGGGCTGCTCTTGAGGGTCATGTCACGGCTCATAATGTTAGAGCCATGGCTGCGTCGGTAGCCCACTTGAAGTCAGCCTCCATTGAAGAAATTTGCAAAGCTGCGACGTGGTCATCTGTCCACACATTCACATCTCATTACTGCCTGCAGCAGGATACCCGACGCGACAGTCGGTTCGGGCAGTCAGTTCTTCAGAACCTGTCGGGCTTTAGGATCCAACTCCACCCCCCGAGGCCCTGTTTGTTCTGTTCCAGGCTGCACTCTCAGTTAGTTGGTAAATTTTTTAGGTCAATCTCAGTTATGTCCTCAGCCGTTGCGAGGTCCAATTGACCATGGTTGTTGTGTTGAGTGAGCCTGGGGGCTAGGGATACCCCATCAGTGAGAACAAGCAGCCTGCTTGTCCTCGGAGAAAGCGAATGCTACATACCTGTAGAAGGTATTCTCTGAGGACAGCAGGCTGATTGTTCTCACAAACCCGCCCGCCTCCCCTTTGGAGTTGTGTCTTCCCTTGAAGTGTATTGTCTTGCTACATACTGGACTGGCCGGCTCGAGCCGGTTTCGGGCGGGAAGACGGCCGCGCATGCGCGGTGCGCGCGGGCGCGCGAGGACTAGCAAAGGACTTTGCTAGAGAAGTTTCCGATTGGAGGGGCTGCCGTGGACGTCACCCATCAGTGAGAACAATCAGCCTGCTGTCCTCGGAGAATACCTTCTACAGGTATGTAGCATTCGCTGTATGGAGTGAATATATTTGATGCTGTATATTATTCATTATTTCTAATGATCTCTCTAAACTGTTCAAAATCTGCACCC
Organism: Microcaecilia unicolor; assembly: GCF_901765095.1. NCBI lineage: Eukaryota > Metazoa > Chordata > Amphibia > Gymnophiona > Siphonopidae > Microcaecilia > Microcaecilia unicolor. Next base: position 202,004,473 of record NC_044040.1, on the reverse strand, counting down.
TGGTTCACAAAATCATTTACGAAGAAGCCCCGGGTTACATGACAGACCTCATAGACCTACCAACCAGAAACACATTAAGATCAACAAGAACATACCTAAATCTCCATCACCCAAGCTGCAAAAGACTCAAATACAAATCAACCTATGCATCCCGCATAAGCACACAACTGTGGAATGTATTACCAAAAGCTGTGAAAACTACTACTACTTAACTTCTATAGCGCTACAAGGCATATGCAGCGCTGTACATCATACACATAAAGACAGTCCCTGCTCAAAGAGCTTACAATCTAAATAAGACAGGTAACAAAACAATTAAGAGGCGAGGGGATAAAGGTACAGGCAAGTGAGCAATGGTTAGGACTCAAAAGCAGCGTCAAAGAGGTGGGCTTTTAGCTTGGACTTAAAAATGGCCGAAGACGGGGCTAGGCGTACATGCTTGGTAAGTCTATTCCAGGCATGTGGTGCAGCGAGATAGAAGGAACGGAGTCTGGAATTAGCAGTAGAGGAGAAGGGGACAGACGAGAGATTTGTCAACAGAACGGAGTGCTCGAGGAGGGGTGTAGGGAGAGACAAGAGTGGAGAGGTACTGGGGAGCAGCGGAGTGAATACACTTATAGGTCAGTAAAAGAAGTTTGAATTGAATGTGGAAACGGATAGGGAGCCAGTGGAGAGGGCTAATGTGAGCAAAGCGACTTTGGTGGAAAATGAGTCGTGCAGCAGAGCTTTGGATTGACAACATATAACCACCTGAAATTACTAAAAACTAACTTGTTCAAAAAGGCTTATCCTAACAATCCAATTTAAATGCCTTAACCCAGCAGCACAACAAAACCAAAGCTCATACTGGACATTACCTAACTCTTCTTACGATTCTCCAATGTGTCTGTCATTCATTACTTTACCACAACCTCACTTTGTATTTGTTATAACCGGTATTGGCGATCGCCTCTATGGTACTATGTAAGCCACATTGAGCCTGCAAATAGGTGGGAAAATGTGAGATACAAATGTAACAAATAAATGATACTGGATGACTTGTATTTAATACTCATGGATGGAGAGAATCTCTCTAATGTCCAGGTGGGTGCCCACCTGGGCAGCAGTGGTCATTGCACAGTATGATTTAATATAAGAGCTGAAGTAAAGTCCAGTCACACCAGACTCAATGTCCTAGATTTAAACATGCAGATGAGCAAAAATGGAGAAGTACTTGAAGGAGGAGCTGGCAGGGTGTGAAGAAATAAAGGAAGTGGAAGGATAGTGGCTAAACTGAAATGGGCTATAAAGAGGGCAACAGATCTTTATTTAAGGAATAGCAAGAGGAAAAGGAAACTTATATGGTTCTTTAAGTAAGTGGCTGCAAAAATAAAGGGGGAAAAAGGTAGCATTTACAATATACAAAAGTTAACATAAAGAGGAACACAAAATAGATTTTCTGAGGACAAGCGGGCTGAGCTATTCTCACACGTGGGTCAAAGTCCGCATTGGCCTGGGAATCAGCATTTGCCATAGCAAAAACAAAAACTTTGCTAAAGCCTTCTGGCGTGCATGCGCGTTCCTCAGTTTTTTTTTTTCCCCGTGACGAGGTGCAGCAGGTTCGTCCTGTGCGCCTCGTTTTTGCCTGGGAAAAAGATCCTTCATTTTCAGCAATTTTTCGTTGTGTTTTTCCCTCTTCTTTGTTTTGTTAAAAAAAAGTTTTCCCTTATTTCCCCAGTTCTATTTTGCCTGGTTTAAAGTTTTAAGACACCCAGTGGCTTCAAACGTTGTACTTGGTGCAAGCGGACCATCTCAGGTACAGATACTCATTCTTGGTGTATCGAGTGCCTTGGCCTGACCATAGCCCAGCTTGTTGTGCTCTGTGTGTTCGTATGAAGAAGCGGATTCAGCTAGCTCAAGAAGCCCAGTGTGAGAAACCTCTTGGGGCTGAGGTCGGTGGAGTCGACATCGAGGGATGCATCAATGTCAGGAGCAGAGGTAATGGCTGCTGAGAGATCTAGACATGCTGGGAGCAGTGAGGCATCGAGTGGGTCTCCACCTGTCTGGAGGCCTCCTGCTGTGCAGGCCCCTGGGAGCAACCATCGTCAGATTCGATGTCATCCTCGGCAGCGAGGAGCCTCGGTGACGGGCATCGAGCAAAGGCTAAGAAGCACCGTCACTGTTCTCTCTCAACACATGTTGCTGGGAGCTCTGTGGCGTCGAAGGATTCAGCACCTGAGAAGCGTTGGCGCCAAAAGAGCCGCTCCCCCTCCATACAGGAGGTGGCAGTGTGTCGAGCTCTTAGCAGTCTGGTTCCTGCTCCTGAGCCTTCACCGATTCTGCCACTGGCTGCTTCACCTGCCCCCCAGCCTTCTCCAATGGCGACTCTCGACAAGCGCATCTGGGCTCTATTTCCAGAACTTCTGGAAGGACTCCTGTGCCAGTCTGATTCAGTGTCAGGGGTGCTTGCGCCTTCCGTGCCGTATGCTTCACCGGAGTCTGGCCCTTCGCCTGTGGTGCAGTCCCCGACTTCAGTGCCGCTGAGGCTCCGGTGTCTGCTGCCACTCAGGTCAACTCCCCAGCGACGTCGTTGGAGGATGCTTCAATGCAGGCCATGCGGGTGTTGCCCCCTCGACGTCATCGAGGACGTTGGTCCTCGGTGTCAAGGCAGGTTCAGTCTCGGAGGTCCCTTAGTGAAGTTTTTTCCGATACTGAAGAGGAGTGCTCTGAGTTAGAGGATCCCAGATACTTTTCCTCCAGTGAGTCTTTTGGGATTCCCTCTGAACCTTTCCCTCTATCTGAAAGGAGTCTGTCTCCCCCTGAGAGCCTCTCCTTTCCTTGTTTGATGCTGAGGTCCTGGACTACACCTCTCCACCTAATGAGGCAGTGACTGTGCATTTGCATAAGGTACTCAAGGAAGTCCTTATGCGAAACTGGTCGTTCCCTCTGTTTGGTCCTGTGATCCCTAAGAAGACTGATTCCCAGTATCGGATCCACGGTGAACCTGTGTTGATGAGGTCTCAGTTACCTGACAATTCCATGGTGGTGGACTCCACCCTCAAGAAGGCCAAGAGTACTAGAGACTATACTTTTGCGCCCCTAGGCAATGAAGCTAGGGCCTTGGATTCTTTTGGGAGGAAGACGTATCAGGCCGCTATGCTCACTGCCCATATTCAATCTTACCAGCTGTTCACGAGCATTCACTTGTGGAACTCGGTGAGGCAGCTGTCTACCTTAGTTGAAGCCCTCCCTCCAGAGCTGGGTGAGCCTTTTCGCCAGGTGGTCGCAGCAGAAGGTGTGTTGTAAATTCCTGGCCGGGGGGGGCGCTTACAATTCTTTTGATGTGGCATCCAGAATATCTGCACAGGGTATTGCGATGCATACACTCTCATGGCTGCGTGTTTCTGACCTGGATCATTCGGTCCAGCAGAGGATGGCGGATGTACCTTGCTGGGGGGATAATCTTTTTGGAGAGAAGGTGGAAGATCTGGTCGACCAGATCAAAAAGCACGATGATGCTATGGCTTCTCTCTCCCGCCGGGCGCCTTCTGCTACAGCCTCCTCAACCAGGAGGTTTTGTTTTTTTTTGGGGGGGGGGGGGGGGGTGCAGAGTGCTCCCTATTCCTTTGCTAGGCGTAGGTACTCTCCGGCGTCCCGACAGCCTATTCAGGCTCAGCCCTGGCGTGCTCGTTCTCGTCAACAGCATGCGCCTAAGGCCCCTGCTGCTCCCCAGCAAAAGCAAGAGACGGGCCTTTGACTGGCTCTAGCGAAGCATAGCCACAGTAAATGTGTCCGTGCCGGACGACTTGCCGATTGGAGGGAGGTTAATACTTTTTCACCAAAGATGGCCTCTCGTAACCTCTGACCGGTGGGTTCTTCAAATAGTCTCAGTCTGGAATCCAAACCTCCAAATTGCCTACCGGGAGCTCATTCATGCAGCTCCCAGCACAGGCAGGTACTTGCAGAGGAACTCTCCGCCTTTCTAAAGGCCCATGCATTCGAACCCGTTCCACCAGGGGAAGAAGGGCTGGAATTCATTTCCAGGTACTTGTGCAAAAGAAAATGGTGGGGGGGGGGGGGGGGGGGTAGTAGTGTGTCCCATCCTTGACCTAAGGGCCCTGAACAAATTTCTAGTCTGAGAAAAGTTCAGGATGGTTTCCGTAGGCACCCTTCTTCCCTTGATTCAGGAAAACAATTGGCTATGCTCTCTGGACTTAAAGGATGCTTACACACATATCTCGATACTTCCAGTTCACAGGAAGTATCTTAGATTTCTGCTGGGAACACAGCACTTAGTACCGTGTACTACCCTTTGGCCTGGCGTCTGCGCCCAGAGTGTTTACAAAGTGCCTAGCAGTAGTCGCAGCATCGCTACGCAGACTGGGAGTGCATGTGTTCCCTTATCTCGACGATTGGCTGGTGAAGAGCACCTCGAAGGACGGAGTTCGGGAGTCCATGCAGATGACTATTCAGGTTCTAGAGCTACTAGGGTTCGTAATAAATTTACACCATCTCACTCCTATTCAAAAATTGGAGTTCATTGGAGCACTACTGGACACGAAGACGGCTCGGACTTATCTCCCCGAGACACGGGCAATCTCCTGTCCCTAGTGTACGTGGTTTGAGCGTCTCAGCAAGTCACATCTCGGCAGATGCTGAGACTCTTGGGGCACATGGCCTCCACAGGTCATGTAACAGCCATGGCACATCTACATATGAGATCAGTTCAATGGATCCTAGCTTCCCAGTGGTATCAAGCTGCGGGGAATCTAGAGGATGTAATCCAGCTGTCCACCGACTTTCACAATTCTCTTCAGTGGTGGACAATCCGGCCTAATTTGACCATGGTACGTCCATTCCAAATTCCTCAGCTGCAAAAAGTGCTGACAGATGCCTCCCTCCTGGGGTGGGGAGCTCATGTAAATGGATTTCACATTCAGGGAGCCTGGTCCTTCCAGGAAACAGGTCTTCAGATCAACCTGCTGGAGCTTCGAGCGATCTGGAACGCTCTCAAGGCTTTCAGAGATCGGCTGTCCAACCAAGTTATCTTGATTCAAACAAATAATTAGGTTGCAATGTACTGCACCAACAAGCAAGGGGGCACTGGATCTCGCCCTCTGTGTCAGGAAGCTGTCCAGATGTGTCTTTGGGCACGCTGTCACGGCATGTTTCTCCAAGCCACTTATCTGGCAGGTGTAAACAATAGTCTGGCCGACAGGCTGAGCAAGATAATGCAGCCTCACCAGTGGTTGCTCAGTATGGGCGTAGCCCGCAAAATCTTCCAAGCGTGGGGCACCCCCCTCAGTGGATCTTTTTGCCACTAAAATCAATCACAAGGTCCCTCAGTTGTGTTCCAGGCTTCAGACCCATGACAGACTAACATCAGATGCCTTTCTCCTACGTTCTGTATGCGTATCCTCCCATACCTCTAGTAGGGAAGACTTTACTGAAACTCAAGCAAGACCGCAGAGCCATGATCCTGATGCACCCTACTGGCCATGTCCGATTTGTTTTCCTCCTCTTCTGGTGTTGTCCTCCGAAGAACCATGGAGATTGGAGTGTTTTCCAACCCTCATCACCCAACCTCCAGTCTATGGCTCTCACGGACTGGATGTTGAGAACTTAGAATTTTACCTCCTTGGGTCTTTCAGAGGGTGTCTCTCGGGTCTTGCTTGCTTCCAGGAAAGATTCCACGAAGAGGTGTTATTCTTTTAAATGGAGGAGGTTTATCATCTGGTATGATAGCAGGACCCTAGATCCTCTCTCTTGTCCTACACAGACCCTGCTTGGATACCTTCTACATTTGTCAGAGTCTGGTCTCGACCATCTCCGTAAGGGTTTCTCTCAGTACAAATTAGTGCTTATGATCAGTGTGTAGATAATCTCTGGACAGCCTTTAGTTCACTTAATGAGAGGTTTGCTTTTGTCAAAGCCCCCTGTCAAACCTCCACTGTCGTGGGATCTCAACGTCGTTCTCACCCAGCTGATGAAAGCTCCTTTTGAACCACTGAATTCCTGCTATCTGAAGTACTTGACCTGGAAGTTCATTTTCTTGGTGGCTGTTACTTCAGCTCATATGGTCAGTGACAACAGAGTAGTCCTCCGCACGCACCCTAAATCCTTCAAAAGGTGGTGTCTGAGTTCCATCTGAACTAGTCGATTGTCTTACCAACATTCTTACCCGTCCTCATGCCTACCCTGGCGAAAGCAACTTGCACACCTTGGACTGCAAGAGAGCATTGACCTTTTACATGGAGCGGACGAAGCCCTTTAGACAGTCCATCCAGTCGTTTGTTGCTTTTGATCCCAACAGGAAGGGAGTCGCCATCGGAAAACACAATTTCCAATTGGCTAGCAGATTGCATTTCATTCAGTTATGCCCAAGCTAGGCTGACTCTGGAGGGCCATGTCACGGCTCATAATGTCAGAGCCATGGCTGTGTCGGTGGCTCACTTAGTAAGCCTCCATTGAAGAGATTTGCAAAGCTGCAACGTGGTCTTCAGTCCACACATTCACTTCACATTACTGTCTTGAACAGGATACCCGGTGTGACAGTCGGTTCGGGCAGTCGGTGCTGCAGAATCTGTTTGGGGCTTAGAATCCAACTCCACCCACCTATGTCCGTTTTATTCTGTTCCGGGCTGCACTCTCAGCCAGCTGTATATAGTTTCAGGTTAATCTACGTTATGTCCTTGCCGTTGCGAGGCCCAATTGACCAATGTTGTTTTGGGTGAGCCTGGGTGCTAGGGATACCCCACGTATGAGAATAGTTTAGCCTACTTGTCCTCAGAGAAAGCGAAGATTCTTACCTGTAGCAGGTATTCTCCGAGGACAACAGATTCTCACAATCCCATCCACCTCCCCTTGGAGTTATTTGTTTATGCTTTTAGACTTAACTGAGGTACACGCTTGTGTGGCTGGCGGGAAGTCTGCACATGGGCGGTGCGTGCTGCACACGTGCCAGAAGGCTGTAGCAAACTTTTTGATTTTGCTATGTCAAATGCAGATTCCCAGACCGATTTGGACGTCGACCCATGTGTGAGAATAATCAGCCTGCTGTCCTCCGAGAATACCTGCTACAGGTAAATATCTTTGCTATACTGCATTATGATAGTGTGACTAGTGAACAGGCCTGGGCCCTTAATAAACTACAGTCACACAAGAGGGTTGAAAGTAAAACAAGGCACTTTATTGATACACAGGGAAGGGTATCCTGTTCTCCTCACAGATGAGAGGAAATAAGCAAGCCTGTTTCTACAGGTCCACAGCATGCACTAGTCTGACTGTCAGACAGCATAAACAGCTGGTCTCTGACCTGGAGTCTGAGTTAAAGTTCTGCGCTTCAGTATTTGAACAATTGAGCATTACCCAGCCCTAAAGTCCAAAGTATACTTTTAAGCAGGATTCCAAGATAAACTTAGGAGAGCTTCTACAGCTTCCACTTTTAGTGGAAACATAGGGTGGAGGACTTCTCTCAGGGCCTCTGTTCTTTCCTGCCAGGTGGCTTTTAACTTCCTGCTCCCTCTGGGCCTCACCCTCCTGACCCAGCAAGCTACCCAGGCTATTTATTGACTTAAGGTAGCTCAGTTACAGCCACAGTGTAAGGAAACCCTGTCTTGTACCTCCCACTCCTTCCCCCTCAGCTCAGCCTTCCCAGGTGGCCCCTTGTAACCTCTGACCGGTGCGTTCTTCAAATAGTTTATATTAGTTGCACCCTGCATTGGTGTCAAAGACCACCAAATTGCCCACCAAGAGCATCTCATCAGCCCTTGGCACAAGCAGGTACTTGTAGAGGAAATCTCTGTCCTTGTACAGTCTAATGTGGTTGAGCCTATGCCAGCAGGAGAGGATGGAAGTTATTCTGTTCCAGGTACTTCCTTGTGCTCAAAAAGACAGGGGGATTTTGCCCCATCCTAGACCCAAGGGCCTTGAACAAATTCCTGGTCAAAGAAAAGTTCAGGTTGATTCCCTGGGCACTCTTCTTATCATGATTTAGGAAAAATATTGGCTGTGCTCTCTGGACTTGGATGTCTATACCCACATTTCAAAACGTCCCAGTCACAGGGAATATCTCAGATTCCATATAGGGAAACACCACTACCTGTATTGCATTCTGCCTTTTGACCTTGAACCAGCTTCCAGGGTATTTACCAAGTGTCTAGCAGTAGTTGCAGCATATTTGCGCAGTATGGAAGTGCATGTGTTTCCCTGTCTGGATGGTTGGCTGGTCAAGAGCACATCACAGGACGGAGCGATAACAGTCAATGTGCCTAACTATTTGGTGGTTGGAGTTACCCCAAGTTCCACTTTCTCCCAGTTCATTGATTGGAGTACATAGGAGCCCAGCTCAATACATTACAGGCTCGGGCTTTTCTCCCACATGCGATGATACCTTTTTTATTGGACATAACTTAATACATTTCTTGATTAGCTTTCGAAGGTTGCCCTTCTTCGTCAGATCGGAAATAAGCAAATGTGCTAGCTGACAGTGTATATAAGTGAAAACATTCAAGCATTACTATGATAGTCTGACAGGGTGGGAGGATGGGGGTGGGTCAGAGGTATGCATGGGGACATCAAAGCATATCATTGATATTCTAACAGGATGGGTGTGGAATATCAATGATATGCTTTGATGTCCCCATGCATACCTCTGACCCACCCCCATCCTCCCACCCTGTCAGACTATCATAGTAATGCTTGAATGTTTTCACTTATATACACTGTCAGCTAGCACATTTGCTTATTTCCGATCTGACGAAGAAGGGCAACCTTCGAAAGCTAATCAAGAAATGTATTAAGTTATGTCCAATAAAAAGGTATCATCTTATTTTCTTTTCCATGTTTTATTTGTTTGATTTCTATTGATAACCTTAAGAGTGGACTAACACGGCTACCACACTCCTCTACTCCCACATGCGAGAAACTCTGGAGAAGGACCACAATTGCCTGGCAAAGGTTAATATGAGAATGGAGGGGACATAGCACTGGTCACCGAAGAAAGCATTTATAAACTTGAAAATGTGAAGGTGGACAAAGCCATGGAACCGGAGAGAATCCATCCCAGGATATTGAGGGAGCTCAGAGAGGTTCTGGCGGGCCCTCTTCTAGATTTGTTTAATAAATCCTTTGAGATAGGAGAGGTTCTGTGGTATTGGAGAACAAAAGTGGTGATCGAGAAGAAGCGGGAAACTACAGGCCGGTAAGTTATTAGAAAAGTAATGGAAGTGATGCTGAAGGAAAGGATAGTGAGTTTCCTGGAATCCAGTAGGTTACAAGATCTAAGACAGCATGGTTTTACCTAAGGGTAAGTCATGCCAGACAAATCTGATTGAATTCTTTGACTGAGTGACCAGAGAATTAGATCTTACCCTCACACCAATGGCAAAGCTACTTCACTTAAATGAGTAACAGTGGAGTCTTTCCTGGAAGCCAGCAAGATGCGAGAGATACCCTTCGGCATTGTCCATGGTCTTAATTATAAAGCTTATAAGACAAACTTAAAAATCTAAACATATATACTTTGAAAGAAAGGTAGGAGAGAGGAGATTCACAGGCAAGCCTCTTTTGATGAAAAGGATGCTCTAGAATGAGGGTTTATGGGATGAGGGTGAAAGAGGGTTGAATTTTATAAGAAAATGTTTTTTACAAAAAGGGTGGCGGATGCTCTCAACAGCTTCCCAGTGGATGTGGTTGAGGCAAGCACAAAGGATCATGGAAGGAGAGAGAGAAATTAGTAGTTGGTGCAAATGGACAGACTGGATAGTTAGAATGGCCCTTCCTTAGCTTCAGTAGCAGATGAATCCAGGAACTGGTGGGTTGTATCCGCCTACCAGCAGGTGGAGATAGAGAACACTGAAGAGAAAGCAGTGATCCTGGACGTCCAAATCCCTCTCACTACAGTATATCTCTATCTCCAGCAGGTGGTGGATGGATTTCTTCCAGCTCCTGGATTCCTCTTGGGGGGGGGGGCTCCTGGGCTTTTGGGGCCAGTAGAGCTTGGGGGCGTCTGGCTGATTGTGCCAACCTTAAGGACATACTTGTTCTGCAGGGCCCTGTCCTTCCCTTTATCCCCCTGCTCTCTCTGAGTTCCCTGGATGTTTGTCCCAGCTGCTGTGGTAAAAAAAAAAAAAAAAAAAAAAGACTAAGGAAAACCCCTCAATGCTGCAGCATCCAGCTGGTAAAAAACCCCCAATATATCTTAAAGCCTTGCAGGAATCTGTCTTTCTCTGCTAGCGGCTGCCGGGCTGGTGGAAGTGGGAGTGCCTTTGGGGCTCCCTTGGAGAGCGTTCGCTGCCTTCCGGGACTTTGTTTCAGTCCTGGTGAGTGTTTTCTGCCCTTTTTCTCTGGGTCTGTGGGTGTTTCGTTGGCCCCACACTTCGCTTTTCATGGCAATGGAAGTTGTAAAAAGATGTTCCCACTGCGGCTCTTGATGTTCTGCAGCGGTTTCTTGTGTTGCTTGTTGTTCCGATGCGGCGAATGGCACTGAAGGGGGAGTAATGAGTCTGTAGGGGAGTTTGCCGCTTCGGAGGGTCCTGCGCTCCTCGGGTTGCCTCCCCTGAGCTGGCCCGCCTCTCTGGTTCTGCAGGAATGACTGTTCCTAGTGTGGGGGCAGGTGTTTCCACTGCGAGGGTCAGCTTCTGTTTATGTTTCTCCTTTGTATTTGTCTGCCACTTCCATGGCAGGCATGGACTTCTCCCCAGATTTTGTTTTGTTGTTACATCAGGCTTATCTGATGAAGAAGGGTTTTGCTGCTGTTCCCCCTCCCCTTCCTCTTTCTGCTCTAGAGTCCAGGGAGACTTTGCCTAGTCAGGGTGACCTTGTGCCCCTCCTTTTGAAGATTCTGCTGCCAAGCGCAGAAAGTTAGCCTCATTGCCTGAGGGGGGGTGGGGGGTGTCTTTGGGTCCTCTTTCCCCTACGCCTTCTATTTTGGCAGGGTCAGGTGATTCAGGACGTCCTTCTAAGCTTGAAGGTCTAGAGGATGGTGATCATTTGCCAGCTGAGCAGGATGATCCCACGGCGGTCCGAATTTTTCATTGGGTTGAGCTTTCTGCCCTAATCTCTGATGCCTTAGCAGCTGTAAATATTTCTGACCCAGAGGAACAGACGATGGCCTCTATTAATGTTAAGATGGCGAGCATGCGGAAATCCTCTAAGGCCTTTCCAATGCGTGAATCCATTCAGGCATTGATCTCTGCACAGTGGTCTGATCCAGAGAGTGGCTTGAAAGTAGCTAGGGCTATGGCATGTCTTTTTCCGGTGGCTGCTGCTACTTTGGACACTTTCTCCTTACCTAAAGTGGATGGTTTAATAACTGCGGTCACTAAGAAGACCACACTGCCTGTGGAAGGGGGTGTTGCCCCTAAATATATGCAGGATAAGGCATCTTGAAGCTTCTCTTAAACGTTCCTTTGTCTTTGCAGGCCCTCCATCTGTAGCTCCTATGCTGCTAGAGCGTTCCTTTCCTGGTTTCAGCAGAGCTTGGAACAGGATCCAGATTCGGCTTCTGTTTGTTACCTCTGCCCCTGTGGAGTCGGCACTTGTCTACCTTGCGGATGCTCTTTCTGGTTAGGGCATCTGCTAAACAGATGGCTTTGACAGTTTAAGTTCGTCGCCTCCTGGGTCACGCCACTGGTTGGCTGATATGGCCTCCAAATAGCAGCTTACGAGGCTTCCTTTTCGTGGGAAGCTACTTTTTGGCGAAGATCTTGAAAAGATTGTAAAGGATTTAGGTGACTCGAAATCCCAGCTTCTCCCAGAAGACAGGCCTAAGGCTAGTTCGAGATCTAGTTCTGCAAGGCCTCATTTCCGCGAGTCATGCCGTTATCGGCCTGGTCGTGGTTCATCCTTTAAGCGTTCTAGGTTCCAGCAGCAGTCTTCCTTTCAGAATGACAAATGGAACTCAGGTCCAACTCCCAGATCTCAGGCCTCTGGATGTTCTGCCCAATGATGGGGCACAGTTCCATTCTCCGGTCATGCCCATCGGTGGTCAGTTAACCCTTGTTTACAGAGAGTGGGCCAAATTTACGTCAGACCAGTGCATCTTAGATCCCATTAGAGACGGTTACAGACTAGAATTTGCATTACCTGTCACAAATTCCTTTTTGGAATCCCAATGTGCCGCGTTAGCCAGAAGAGCAGCTGTGGACGCCACGTTGCAAGTTGCTAGACCTCAGGGCGGTGGTTCCTGTACCGCAAGCCGAGGTACACACCGGGAACTATTCCATTTACTTCGTGGTTCCTCGCAAAGGAGGCTCCTTCAGGCCTCTTCTTGATCTGCGCGAGGTGAATGACTGCCTATGGGTATGTCATTTCTGCATGAAGACTGTTCGCTCAGTGATAGCGGCAGTCCAGCCGGGGGAGTTTCTCATGGCCTTGGACTTAAAAGAGGCTTATTTGCACTTTCCTATTTGGCCTTCTCATTAGTGATTTCTAAGGTTTGCCGTCTTAGACCATCACTTTCAATTTTGTGCGCTGCCTTTTGGCCTAGCTACCTCCCCTTTTCCAAGGTCATAGTTGTGGCAGCCACCTTTCTTCGGAAAGAAGGCATCAAGGTTCATCCCTATCTCGAAGATTGGTTAATCTGAGCAGACTCGGAACATGACAGTCGAGCGGCCACCTCTCGAGTTTTGGAGTTCCTGCAGTCCCTCGGTTGGGTTGTCAATCTTCCCAAAAGCTGGCTAGTGCCCTCTGAGACTTTGGAGTATCTAGGGGTACTCTTTGATATGGCTCAGGGACATGTTCTCAGATTCACGACCTGTTGCGTTCTTCCTGTCCTCAGGTCTGGGATTACGTTCAGGTGCTTGGGTCGATCACGGCCTCTCTGGAAGTGGTCTCGTGGGCGAGGGCACATATGCGTCCCTTCCAGCATGCCCTCTTGCGTTGTTGGTCCCCGGTTTCCGAAGATTACCAGCTTCGACTTCTGTGGCTTCCTCTCGCAAGGGAGAGCATGGCCTGGTGGCTGTGTCCCAGCAATCCCCGAAAAGGAATGCCGTTGGCTTCCCCACAGTGGGTGGTGCTTGTCATGGATGCCAGCCTCTCGGGATGGGAAGCGCATTGTCTTCACCGAGTGGGACAGGGTTGTTGGTCAGAGATGGAGGCAAAGTGGCCCCTCAACTGGTTGGAATTGAGAGCGGTGATGCTAGCTCTCAGGGCTTTTCAAGATCTCCTGGAAGGTCAGATGGTTTGGGTTCTCTCGGACAACACCTCAACGGTGGCTTATATCAACCACCGGGGGGGGGGGGGGCACTCAGAGACTCATCTGCTCTGTCTCTCAGTGGCCCACATTGCAGGCCAGTCCAATGTTCGAGCTGATTTTCTCAGCCGTCATCTCGATTTGGCGGAACGGGAACTAGCGATGGAGGCATTTCCATCTGATTTGTCAACGGTGGGGCACTCAGGGTATGGATCTGATGGCCACCAGTCTAAACGCCAAGGTAAGCAAGCTCTTCAGCAGAAGAAAACGCGGCTCGGCAGGATTGGACGCTCTTTTACAACCCTGGCCGAAGATGGACCTGCTCTACGTCTTTCCTCCTTGGCCCTTAATCGGGCGTCTTCTGCATCGTGTCAGACTTCATCAGGGTCTTGTGGTGTTGATAGCTCCGGATTGGCCACGCTGTCCGTGGTACGCAGATTTGATTTTGCTGCTCGTGGAGCTTCCCCTTCGACTTCCTTGCATGTCTGGCCTTCATCAAGACCTGGTATGCATGGACGAAGTCTCCCGCTTTGGCCTTGCGTCTTGGCTCTTGAGAGGGCGAGACTGAAGAAAGGGATATAATGATTCAGTCATTGCCTCTGCTTCGAGCACACAAGCGTTCCACGACTATGGCTTACGCCAGGGTCTGACATACCTTTGAGGAGTGGGCTTGGTCCCCCTTTAAAGCGTCAGTGTCTCAGATTTTGGCCTTTCTACAGGATGGTCTGCAGAAGGGGTTGTCATAACTCTCTCAAGATTCAGGTCACTGCCCTAGTCTGTTTCCGTGGTCAAGTGGCCGGCTCTTCTGTAGCTGCTCATTCGGATGTGGCACGATTTCTGAAAGGCTTTCTTCATCTTAGCCCTCCGCTTCAGTGTCCGTGTCCTTCTTGGAAGTTGAATTTGGTGCTTAGTGCATTACAGGGTGCGCCTTTTGGACCTTTGCGTTTAGCGTTGGATAAAGATCTGACTCTGAAGACAGTGTTTTTAGTGGCTATTACCTTGGCACGCCGAATTTTCGAGATTCAGGCCCTGTTGTGTTGGGAGTCCTTTCTTCAGTTTTCAGCGTCTGGAGTTACTTTGTGGACAGTCCCGTCCTTTTTGTCTAAGGTCGTGTCTGCCTTTCATTTGAATCAAACACTTTTTCTTCCCTCCTTTAGGAAGTCGGACTTTCTGGAGAACTTTTCTCTTCTCCGCCTTCTGGATGTTCATCATGCTCTCATCCATTACCTTCAGGTCACTAATGAATTTTGTTGCTCTGACCATCTTTTTGTGTGGTTGTCTGGTCCCAGACGTGGTTATGCTGCATCCAAGGTGACCATCACTCGTTGGCTGAAAGAAGCCATTTCTTTGGCTTACCTAGAGAAGGGTGCTCTTCTTCCGGAGGCTTTGCGTGCGCAGGCTACTTCCTGGGCGGAAATGGGTATCCTTTCTTTGGATGATATCTGTCGAGGGTCTACTTGAGCCTCGCGACATTCTTTTGTTAAACACCACAGTTTTGATGTAGCAGCGTGATGTGATTCTCACTTTGAGGTGATGGTGCTCTTGCGGGGAGTGGCGGCTTCCCACCCTATTTAGGGGATTGCTTTGTTACATGCTGCCAGTTCCTGGATTCATCTGCTGAGGCTAAGGAAGGTAAAATTATGACTTGCCTTATAATTTTCTTTCCTTTAGTCGCAGCAGATGAATCCAGGATCCCTGCCCTGTGGTTTGCCGTACATTTCTCTTGCTGGATTTCAGATGGTGATGCACTGGTTGGTGAAAAAAAAAAAGAGAGAGAAAAGAAGAACTTAGTAAGAAGAAGAGAGAGAAGACACAGCTCTTTGCTAGCACTTCAATTTGGACTCATTTGTTTAGTTATTGACCCCTATTTTCTCTGTTGTGTGTTCTGCTATTGCCGCTATGTTGTGAGGAGGTTTTTTGTTTGTTGGTATGTTTTATTCTCCTGTGCTTTGGGGATGTGATCTATACTGAAATGAGAGGGAGCTGGACGTCCAGGATCACTGCTTTCTCTTCAGTGATCTCTAATTCCACCTGCTGGTAGGCGGATACAACCCACCCGTTCCTGGATTCATCTGCTGCGACTAAAGTAAAGAAAATTATCAGATAAGTCATAATTTTACCTTCTGTTATTTTCTGTGTCTAAAAATGTGACTTTTACTTGGCTAAGTTTTATTAAGGAAAATGTTTGTGACACAGTATGACCCCCTCCCCCTTTCCTAGTGAGATTAGGGATAGATTAATTGTTTGTTGCTTTGTGTTTAATGGATTAGTACAATAATAAATAATTGCATAATCTGATTTGTTATTGTATTATGTAATTACTGTGCAATGATGCTTTTATTTGATATTTAGGCTCATATTTACTGAAGTGCAGTAAGATTTTACTGTAAAGGTGTTAATTGGCAAGCAAACAATGAAGGCAAAAATCTCTTTTTTAACTGTGTGATGATAATGCAGCATCTATGTGGCAAGGTATTGGGATATGGTGAAAACATTGGAACTCTAATCAACTTGATCGGGTGCACAAGAAGGATAAAAAGCCATGGTACATTCTCCACTCTACTGATAAAGAATCTATTATATGAAAGGCCAGACAGGGACAATTCTGCCCTGCAATGAGAAAAAGAAGCAAGTGCCTATCTTTATTGAACACACAGGGTTAGAGACATTAAGGATATATAAATGGGAACATAAAATCATGATGATCACATATTTGCTATTGAGTATCCGCAAATCCACTTGTTTCCCAGATTGTGGTGTTGCGGGAGCTCTATTGTTATAGGGCTGCAGCAAGATACTAGGTAAACTTTGAGAATAAAATAATGTTTAATGTAAATTTGGGGTTGGAACTGGAGGGGTGTTAGGATGCATTTCCCTTCTGGTGGTCACAGGGAGGCTATTAGGTGTCTAGGTATATACAGTGAGTGACCTCACTACGCTGTACCAAGAGAATTGTTCCACTCTGTTTAAAGAAGTAGGATGTTGGTTGTGGACATGGCATGGAAATCAGATTTTATGATGTGGGAGAATTGCAGCAAAAAATAAATAACCAAACTGAATGTGTTACCAAACCAGTTGTATTACTTCTAAGGTTTGCTAATAGTAATAATACAGCAGCAAATTATTAATTTTGTGTGGGAAGGGAAAAGGCCACTTGTATCTGCACAGATCCAGTATAGAAGTAGAAAATTAGGGGGCTTGGCATTGCCTAAGTGTGCTCGATAACTTTCCTTCCAAATGAAACATATCTTGGAATAGAAATTGAATAAAGATGTGCCATACATTAGTCGGAGAAGGAACTAGTGTCCACTTGGGAGAAGAATATAGTTAAGTAGAGCAGGGAGGAGAGAGCTCAATATTAGGAATCCCTTCACTAGGCATCTTATAAGACTCTGGGGGAAAAAAGCACGACTCTGGAGCAACAAGACAATGACTTGAAGCCTCACTCCACTGAGGTATAATAATAAGGATTTTCCAACGGGAAAGGAGATGCAGCCTACATAATATGGGCCAAATGGTGGATGAGTTTGTTACAGCAGTGCTTTGATGAGGGACACCTGAAAGAATGAGCAGACCTACAGGCTGAATTTGGTGCAACACAGAAGGACAATGTATGTCAAGTGCACCACTATCCCCATGTGAGAATGATGAGGAAGAGGATGCAGATCTTCTGGACTTATACTTGTGAGGGAATTTGAAATGATTGAAGGGGGCTATTTGAGCATTTTATTACTTCCTGAGAGGCTTTGAGATGGTATAAAATAAACTTATGATGATCTTGGAGAATGATTTGGGACAGGAGGTTTCTTTGGAGCAATGTCGAACAATCTTTAGTTCGATACTCAAAGGGTCCTAGAAACTAATTTGCAGGAAAACTGCTATAAAGTACTGTATTGGTGGTATTTAACTCCTGATAGTCCAAAGAAAATGTTTCCTAATACTTCAGGACTGTGGAGAGGATGTGACACTGAAGATAACTTGTATACATATTTGGTGGGACCTCCCCAAAATATGGAAATATTGAGGGGATATTCAGACAGCAATTAATGACATGTCAGATGACAGTTCCTCTTTGACCTCGGGTTTTCTTGCTTGGGGGATAGTGGGGATGGGAGGTGATAAATCTAAGAAAAGAAATTGATTTAGGATGGGCATAGTGACTGCAAGATGTGTGCTGGCAAGCAGTGGATATACCCATGCTGTCTGTCTGGAAAATTAGACTATACCACGTAGGCATTAACAGCTCTTGGATTGGAAAGATCAGACAAGAATGAGGAATGGTGGATACTCCTCTCAGAGTATTTAATTCTTGGAGAGGAGGAAGGGATTGAAAGATGGATGATTTGTGTGGAAGTAGGTTTGGGGGAAGGGGGCTGGAGATAATTATCTTGTACCATTTTGGAGAAAACCGGTGTGTGAAAGAAGATCACACACCAGTGGATTGTTCTATGTGTTGAATGTATGGGTGTGTATATATCTATATCTACCAGAAGTTTGATCTGTGTTTATTTACCAGATAATATTTTTAAAGTTAATAAATACTTAAATATAAAAGAAAAGGGAATGCATTTGTAGGTGAGTAATATAAGTTTGAACTGTGTCTGGAAGCAGATAGGAAGGCAAAGTAATGACTTAAAACTGGGTTATATAATTGAAGTGATGTAAAAGGATGATGAGTAAACAGTTTGCTGTGGGCATATTATGTTTTCCTGCTGCCATCAACTATTTTACTAGGTAATGGAGAGCTTGCATGCTTAACTCCCTGTGAGGAGATTAATTCAAAGAGCTAAGGATAATTCTTTGTAAGAGAAAATGAAACAAGATAGAGGTGTTTTAGCTGTAGTCTGAGACTTTTGTCTTGCTCTATAGGTCTGGAGATTCAACAGCACGAATATGGAATCTTAGTGAAAATAGTACCAGTGGTTCTACACAGCTGGTACTCCGGCATGTATACGAGAAGGAGGACAGGATGTACCAAGCAACAAAGATGTAACATCCTTGGATTGGAATGTAAGTAGGAGTTAGTATATATTTACTGTGAGGAATTTTGCAATGGAATATTGTAAGGGCAACATTGTGTTTAAAAAAAAATTGAATGCTCTTGGACATATTGATAAACATTGATCTTTATGTACAACATCAAAGTGATATGGGTTTAATTACTGAGTCTGATTTTTACATCTTTGGCTAGTAAGGCTGGGGATGTTTTCAGGCAGTATTCATAGCCCTAGAGGAAGACCCAGTTATTGTGCAACAGTGACATCTTATGGCTACATTCAGGGTGCATGGATTCCTTTTTTATTATTTTCAATCCAATGGAAGTTGGGGAAAAAATATACATAAGGGTGATGTGGGTGTTGGTGAGTGTGTGTGTGTGTGTGTGTGTGTGTGGGGGGGGGGGGGGGTCAAAATAACTGATGATTTACATAAGTACATAAGTAATGCCACACTGGGAATAGACCAAGGGTCCATCGAGCCCAGCATCCTGTCCACGACAGTGGCCAATCCAGGCCAAGGGCACCTGGCAAGCTTCCCAAACGTACAAACATTCTATACATGTTAACACTTAACATGTATACATTTAACTGAAGGGGATGAAACTTGGTATGGGGAAAATGGTAAAAATATATTTTCAAAATTTTAAATGGATTAGCCCTTGCTATTTGGCATCCTGAAGTTTAAAATCGACTTCCATTACATCTCCAAAGGATCAGCCCAGATTATGGGTTATGCCCATCTGCCAGCAGGCGGAGATGAGAGCACTAATGAGCTGTGCTTTATAGGGTACTGTGCAGCCTAGCTTAGCCAGTATTCTTTATCTCCAGTAGGCAGATAGCAGCTCCTGTGCAGGTCTGTGGCTGTTCCTTGATAGTCTCCTGTCCTTTTCCAAAGGTTCACTTCAGTATGGGATCGAGGTGTAAGCTTAAGGTGTAAACCTGGTGGTATCAGGTCATTCCCTTCTCCCCTTCTACCACTCCTCTGCCTTTCTTCTTCAAGAGTTTTTTTTTCTCCTGCCTCTTTAAAAAAGAAAACAAAAACCCACAGAGTTTCTGGCAAGATTTTCTCTCTGCTTTTGGGGGTTTGTCTCTGAAGTGCTTTGGGACTAAACAGACAGTAGTTCATGCATTTAAATTGTGAGTACTTCTCCTTTAATTGTGGCTGAATTCTTGAAATAGTATTCCCGATGTGGGAGTCTGGTTTCATTGTTGGGGCTGTGTGCTATTAAGGTTCAGACAGTCAGACTAGGCTGTTCTTGAGCCCTTCTCATGCCTGTACTAAAGTGCAGGAGGATCAGGCAGTTACTGGCAGGGTTTTTGTGGGCTCAGCTGGAGCAGCCACGAATAGTAATGCTGCTGCAGCCATTTTGAATTCTGTTTCACCGCTAATGCAGGCAGTTGGGAAGCCTTTACCCACCTCTCAGAATAGTTCTTCGATGTCCTTTTTGCTGGAATTTTTTGTTCTTTTGCACCAGCCATTCATGTTAAGTCCACCTCCCTCCATAGGCGGTTGGTGACTCAGCTGTTTGGAGATGCTAAAGGGTCTAGGTGAGGTGTTAGGGCGAGGCTAGAGTAAGTAACTACAAACTAAAAGTAGAAATATGTAGACAAAATGAAACTAAACCCCAAGAAGTTATACTCTGCATACAGTCAAAACCAAACAAATAGAAACAGTGACATATCCCTTTGTACCATGTAAAATAGAAAGAGAGCAGATGTAAGTTTCAAAACTGACGTATTCCAATTAACAAATAAAACAGAAACAGAAATAAGGTGATAATTTCTTATTAGACTAACTCACTACATTTGTTGACTAGTTTTCAGAGGCCAAAAGCTCCTCCTTTAAGTCGGTACAAGCATACTATTACAGCAGTATACTGTCCTGACCAAAAGTAGGTTTTGGTCTCCAAAAGCTAGACAAAAATGTATTTAGTGCAATATAAATGTCACCTTATTTTTTTGTTTTTCTTTTTATTTATATAGATATAAAAATAAAGTTTTGAAGTGGACCCACATGGCTACCACATTACTTCAATCGACCTTTGCTGTCTGGCCAATTAATTTTTCTAAATGTGTTGGTCTTAGTCTCTGGTTACTGTTTTCCCAACTTTTTAACTCTTTAAGTGTCTTCTGTCCATATGTCACTTTTTTTTTCCTCCTTCTGTCTTCACCTCTTCCACTACAATCAATTCCAACACTGATCTATTGCTTTTGGATTTCTTCTGTATATCTGTTCAGATTTAATTTATATTATCCAGTCTTCAAGCTCCCTCTTTTTACTGTGTCTACCTAAAGCTTTCCATCTCTTTCCCTCACTCTAGCCCTTCCATTCTCTTTTTCTCTTATTTCCCGTTTTTCACTAACTCCTCTCTCCCCCTGCCATCCAACATCTCCTTTCTCTCTCCCCCTGCCATCCAACATTTCCTTTCTCTCTCCCCCGCCATCCAACATCTCCTTCCCTATCATCAAGCCGATCAATCCATAGACTGGTGGGTTGTGTCCATCTACCAGCAGGTGGAGATAGAGAGCAATCTTTTGCCTCCCTATATGTGGTCATGTGCTGCCGGAAATTCCCCAGTATGTTCTATATCTCAGCAGGTGTGTGGTCGCACAGCAGCAGCTCTGGCTAGGTCTCCAAGCCTAATTATTTAGGTTTTGTTGAGTACCTGGGGTTGAGGGCTCTTCGTGAGCAAGTGCAAACCTGGTGGTGCCAGGTCCCTCCTTTTCTCCTCCCTCCCGCTGGCTCCGTAAAAAAAAAAAAAAAAAGATTTTTAAAAACGTTCAAAAAGGACGTCCATTTGCAGCTGCTCACTGGAACAAATCGTCACTGCTCGGAGCAAGAAGCAGGTAATTTTTACCTTTTACTAGCGGGCAGGGGGTTCCCCGAACGGTCTCCACGTGGCTATGGCCGCAGATGGCAAGGGCGCGAAAAGACGCTCCCCGGAACGTGTTCGCGTGCCTAGCGGGGAAGTGGGGGGCTCGAAGGTAGAGTCGCCCTTTATGGGCGCCCTTTCGGAGCCGGGAGAGTTCCCCGGTTTTTCCTCCAGCGCGGCTGCCTTTCCCGCCTTAGGCGCCCATCCCCCGCTGGCCGCCCTCCCGGTCGTGACCGGCCACGCTGCTTGGACGGCGTCTTCTTGGGCCGCCCTCGAGGGGGGAGACGTTAACAGCTTGGTCGTCCTTGATTCGGGCGATGGTAAAAAGTCGGTGTGAAATTAAAGCGCCATTCTTCCCGCGCGGCTCCTTCTCTGAGTTTCGCGTCCGAACGCCATTTTGGACGTGCAACATGCCTCTCCCGCCGCTCCTGGGAGCGCAGATGGAGGGCGGCCTCTAGGGCCGCGGCACAGGCTGTGGAAATGCACAGACTGGGGGGTTTCTCCCCTGAGTTCATTTGCTGCTGCATCAGGCCTTTCTTATGCAGAACGCTGCCCCTACTCCCCTCTCTGATAGGGGTGATGAGGCATCTATGCTCAAGCGCCTCGGGTGGATCTTTCACCCCCAGGGGACTCGGTCTCCCTCTGATGTGGATGATGGCAGCGTGTCTGAGTTCTCCCAGAGATCCTTAGCGGACTCTATGGAAGAGACTGATCCTCGCTCGGATGGAGCGGATGACCCCTCTGCAACGCGGCTTTTTCGCTCAGAGGATTGCCCAACCTGCTTGTGCAGGCCATGAGCATTTTGAAGATTGCCTCTCCGGAGGAAGGCCCTCTCTCAGCCTCTACTGGCTCCGCCATTATGCTGGGAACAAAGCGCCTGCCTAGAACTTCCACGTTCATGAAGCCATGCAGACCTTAATTTCAGTGCAATGGGATGCCCCTTAAGCGAGCCTGAAAGTAGCCAGGGCTATGTCCCGTCTGTACCCCTTGCCTGAGGGGGAATGGGGAAGCCTTTGTCTGGCCCACGGTAGATTCCTTAATCACTGCCGTGACTAAGAAAACGGCGCTGCCGGTGGAAGGTGGCACTGCCCTGAAGGACGTTCAGGACAGAATGGAGGTGGCCTTAAAGTTGTCCTTTGAGGCGGCCGCTCTGAGTTTGGAAGCCTCGGTTTGCGGCTCCTACGTGGCTAGGGCGTGCCTGACGGTTTTGCAGCGGGCTTCCCCCTCGGATCCTTCCTGGAGGGCGGAATGGCTGACCCTGGAGTCGGGTTTGGTCTACTTGGCAGACTTGCTGTATGATGTTTTGAGAGCCTCGGCCAAAGGTATGGCTCAGACGGTCTCTGTGCGGCGGTGGCTCTGGCTTAAGGAGCCATGCTGACCATGCCTCTAAATCTCACTTAGCCAAGTTGCCTTTTAAAGGCAAGCTGCTCTTTGGGGACGAGCTGGACAAGATCGCGATGGAGCTCGGCCACGTCCAAGGGCAAGAGGTTGCCGGAGGTCAGGACTCGGGCCGGCAGTGCTCGTCCTGGTCCTCTAAGGGCCGATTCCAGGAAGCCTGTCGGTATCGCCCGGGCAAGTCGGCCTCCTCTGCCTCCGCTTCCTTCAAACGGAACTTCTCCCCCAAGCAGCATTCCTTTTGCAGGGACGCTGTCCCGGAGGTTCGTCCTCCGGCCCACCCCCAGGGTCACGTACCCAATGACGGGGACCTGGTCCATGCCCAGTGCAGATAGGAGGAAGGTTGTCCTCGTTTCTGGGCGAGTGGACCAGGGTAACTTCAGACGCTTGGGTTCTGGAAGTCATCAGAGACGGCTACAAGCTAGAGTTCTGCCGACCCCTAAGAGACTGGTTTATAAACTCTCCTTGCAAGTCCCAGGTCAAAGCAGCTGCTGTACAGCAGACTTTGAACAACCTGATCCACCTGGGCGCGGTGGTTCCGGTGCCAGTAGATCAGCTTGGCAAGGGGCGCTACTCCATTTACTTTGTGGTGCCAAAGAAAGAAGGTTCTGCTCTGCCTATTCTCGACCTCAAGAGAGTCAATCGGGCCTTGAAAGTTCGGCACTTCCGGATGGAGACCCTCCGCTCCGTAATAGCTGCGGTGAAAAAGGGAGAATTCCTGGCATCCCTGGACATCAAGGAAGCTTACCTACATATTCCCATCTGGCCACCTCATCAGCGCTTTCTGAGCTTTGCAAGTACTGGGCCGACACTTCCAGTTCAGAGCCCTCCCGTTCGGGTTGGCTACGGCTCCGCGGACCTTCTCCAAAGTAATGGTGGTCATCGCGGCCTACCTCCGCAAGGAGGGAGTGCAAGTCCATCCCTATCTGGACGACTGGCTGATCCGAGCCCCTTCCTATGTGGAGTGCGGGAGAGCTGCAGACAGGGTCACTGCTCTTCTAAGCTCCCTGGGATGGGTCATCAACTGGGAGAAAAGCCAGCTGCGCCCGACTCAGTCCCTGGAGTATCTGGGAGTTCGATTCGACACCCAAGTGGGCAGTAGTGTTCCTGCCGGACAACCGGAGCTTCAAGCTTCGGACCCAGGTGGAGCAGTTCCTAGCCTCTACTCTTCGAGCTTGGGACTATGTGCAGCGGTTGGACTCCCTGACGGCCACGATGGAGGTAGTGCCCTGGGCCAGGGCTCATATGAGACCACTACAGCACTCTCTTCTGCCAGTGGTGGACTCCAGTCTCAGAGGATTACGCCGTATACCTTCCTTGGATCCAGCGGTGCGAAAGGCGCTGAGTTGGTGGCTGAGGCCAGGCAAGCTGTCCGCAGGAATGCCTCTTACGACCCCGGAGTGGGTTGTTGTCACGACGGACGCCTGCTTGACGGGCTGGGGGGCCCACTGCCTGGGATGGACAGCGCAGGGGCTCTGGTCTCCTGCAGAGATGAAATGGTCCATCAACCTCCTGGAACTCTGAGCCATTCGGTTGGCGCTTCTAGAGTTTCTCCCGGTACTGGTGCTGAGGCCTGTGCGGGTCCTGTCGGACAATGCCACAGCTGTGGCCTATGTTAATCACCAGGAGGTACCAGGAGCGCCCCTCTAGCCAAGGAGGCCATGAGTGCTATGCCTGTGGGCGGAAGCGAATCTGGAACAGCTGACGGCGGCCCACATTGCGGGAAGTCATGAATGTCAAGGCGGACTTTCTCAGTCGCCATACCTTGGATCCCGGAGAGTGCAACTGTTTGCTTGGGCGTTCTTGGACATCACGAAACGCTGGGGCTGGCCAAGCCTGGATCTGATGGCGTCCTCGGCCAATTGCCAAGTGCCGCGTTTTTTCAGCAGAGGACGGGACCCTCGATCTCTGGGAGTTGATGCTCTTCTCCAGCAGTGGCCGACACAGGAGCTTCTCTACGTGTTTCCGCCCTGGCCTATGATGGGCAGGGTGCTAGCCGGGTGGCAAAGCATCCGGGCCTGGTGATCCTGGTGGGTCCGGATTGGCCCAGACATCCCTGGTATGCGGACTTAATCAGACTCTTGGTGGACGGCCCTCTACGGCTGCCAGTGGAGCGGGGGCCTCTTGCATCAGGGTCCCGTGGTGATGGAGGATCCCTCCCCCTTTGGTCTTACGGCCTGGCTCTTGAGCGGAAGCGGCTGAGGAAGAAGGGCTTCTCAGACAAGGTCATCGCCACTATGCTGAGAGCGAGGAAGCGCTCTACTTCTACCACTTACGCCAGGGTTTGGCGTACCTTTGCGTCGTGGTGCGAGGCGGGCTCTGTATCGCCCTTCACTGCTCCAATATCTTCAGTGTTGGCGTTCCTGCAAGAGGGGCTGGAGAAAGGCCTGTCGCTCAGTTCGCTGAAAGTCCAGGTGGCGGCTCTAGCTTGCTTCAGGAGTCGTCTGAAGGGGGCTTCCCTGGCTTCACGCCAGATGTGGTGTGCTTTCTCAAAGGAGTTAATCACCTGCGCCCCCCTCTGCACTCGATAGTGCCTACGTGGAATCTCAATCTGGTGCTACGGACCTTGCAGAAGCCACCCTTCGAGCCCTTGCCAAGGGCATCGCTGAAGGACCTGACGTTGAAAGCGGTCTTCCTGGTGGCTATCACATCAGCCAGAAGAGTTTCCGAGCTCCAGGTTGCTCTCGTGTAGAGAGCCGTTCCTGCGATTCACTGAGGCAGGAATATCGATTCGCCCAGTGCCTTCCTTCCTGCCTTCCTTCCTGCCCAAGATGTTTCTCGATTCCATGTGAATCAGCAGCTTTACCTACCCCTCTTTTCGTAGGGAGGATTACCCAGAGGAGTATCCTGCGCTCAAATACCTGGATGTTAGACGGGTCATCATCAGATACTTGGAAGTGACCAATGATTTCTGGAAATCGGATCACCTGTTCGTGCTGTTCGCAGGCCCTCGTAAGGGTCTGCAGGCATCTAAGCCTACGGTGGCACGTCGGGTCAAGGGACGATCGCGGCAGCTTATGTGGCGGCAGGGAAGATTCCGCCTATTCAGCTGAAGGCACACTCTACTAGAGCACAAGCAGCCTTGATGGCGGAGTCCCAGATCCGTCTCCTTGGAAGAGATTTGCAGAGCGGCTACTTGGTCATCGGCTCATACCTTCTCACGACATTACCGCTGGATGTGGCTGCTCAGGCCGAGACCCAGTTTGTGGCTTCAGTGTTGCGTTCAGGGATTTCCATGCCCCCGCCCCTGGGTGAGTACTGCTTCGGTACATCCCACCAGTCTATGGATTGATCGGCTTGATGATAGGGAAGGTAAAATTATGTATCATACCTGATAATTTTCTTTCCCTTAATCATAGCCGATCAATCCATAGCCCCTCCCAGATATCTGTATTGTTTGTGTTCTGGTTATATTTCAGGTTCAAGTCCAGTCTTCATTTCCTGTTCACGAGGACTTCGTGTTCAAGTTCTTCCAATTGAAGTTTTTTCGAGTTGAGACGATTTTGTGTTACAGTGAGCTGCTGCTTCCTCTCCCCCTGTTTCGGCGGTGGCTGGATTGATAACTAAATTATGCTGGCGCTCCCTCCCGCTTCGTTCGGCTGTAGGGTAGCTTTGTATCTCTCCCGCTTCAGCGGTGTTAGGGTAAGCCAGCTCCTCCCGCGGTTTGCGGTAGCAGGATAAGCCAGTTCCCCCCCCCCCCCCCCCCCCCGCGTTGGTGGGTGTGGTTTCCCGCCCACCGCCCTGGCGGTGGTGCGCTGGAATATTTCCCCTCCCCCGCTTTGGCGGTTTTTGAGCTGGGCAGAGTGTCCCTTTGTGGGTGTAATTCCTAAGTGCTGAGTCCCTGCAGATGGAGCTTATCGACATACTGGGGAATTTCCGGCAGCACATGACCACATATAGGGAGGCAAAAGATTGCTCTCTATCTCGACCTGCTGGTAGATGGACACAACCCACCAGTCTATGGATTGATCGGCTATGATTAAGGGAAAGAAAATTATCATGTATGATACGTAATTTTACCTTTCTCTCTCCCCCTGCCATCCAACATCTCCTTTCTCTCTCCCCCTGCCATCCAACATTTTCTGTCTTTCCTTCCCTCACCACCATCACCTCTCTTGTCTCTCACCTGCCGTCTAGCAGCTCCTCTCTCTCTCTCTCTCTCTCTCTCTCTCTCTCTCTCTCTCTCTCTCTCTCTCTCTCTGCCATCCAGCAACTCCTCACTTGTCTTTCTTACTACCACCATACTGCATCTCCTCTGTCTTTCCCTGTATCCAACATCTCTGTCTCTCCCCTCATCCAGCATCTCTTCTGTCTTTCCACAATCCCCAACCCTCTGTCATCCAGCATTGTCTGTTTCTCCCTGGCATGCAGTAATGGCTCAATCTTTCTCTCTTTTTCTCTTCTGCTCCCTACGCCTTTCAGCAGTGCCCCTGCTTATCTCTCTCTTCCCACCATCTAGCATTGCCTGTCCTATGCAGTAGTTCCCCTCTCTGCTCTCTTATTCTCTCCAACCCATAATCTCTGTCTTTGCCCCCTCTTTTATCCAGTATTGCTCCATCTCTGTCTCTCCCTTCCTTCCCATCCAGCCTTGCATCCTTTATCCATCCAATCTTGCCTGGTTTTCTCTCTCTCTCCCATCCACTGCACACTACAGCAGTTTTGACTTCCTCCCTGAGCATCTCTGCTACTGGGTCCATGCTAATAAACTACCATAGAAGACTGCGGGACCCGGCTGTTTACAGCACAGCGTAGCTAGTGCTTCCTGTGCTGGTCCCACCTCCTCTGATGTAAACAACAGGGAATGGCAAAGGAAGCACTAGCGGTGCTGCAGAGAGCCAGGCCTGTGGTTTTCTATGCTGGTTTATTAGCGTGGGCCCAGCAGCGGAGGAGCAATGGAAGGGAGCTGTGCTGCAGGGCGGGGGTGGATGGGAGGGAAGAAGCAGTAGGTCTGGTGGGCAAGGAAGGTCACACTTTAGGCTGGGGAGGCATGATCCCACATCAGCAAGGCTATTCCTTGAAGAGGAGTTACCTTTAATTACAGAGACTTTAGAGGTATTGAATATTTCCTCACCAGATGCTCAGGCTAACCCTGTTATGTCTTCTATTATGACTGGCACCAAGAGACTTCTAAAACTTTTCATATTCATGAGGCAATGCAAGAGCTTATTGTTGCTCAATGGGAACTCCCAGATTCCAGTGGCTAGGGCGATACCTGAGCTTACCCCCCTAATTTCTTGTGAGCAGGAACAGTTGAATTTACCTAAGGTGGATGCCCTTATTACTGCTGTCACCAAAAAGACAACTATTCCAATAGTTAACTGCAGAATTGAAAAGGCTACCGTTCATCCAGTAATTTAAACAAACAAACAAAAAAAACTTCCTTGGGGTTTAAGGAGATCTCCAATTTTTGTCCAATTTCCTCATTACCAGTGTTAGCTAAGGTTATTGAAAAATCTGTGCATGTACAAGTAAAAATCTTTTGTCGTGTCATTCTATGCTGGATGCCATATCAGTAAGGCTTCTCAAGGCATTGGTAACCACCACCGTGGATGAGATGTGCCACAGATTACACTGACATATAGATTATTTTTGTATTTTTCTTGATATTTCAGCTGCGTTTGATACGCTGGATCATCAGATCCTGTTGTCAAGGCTGTACGAATGTGGCCTTGCGGGAACTGTCCTGCAGTGGTTCCAAACATTTTTTTGGTGGGAAGAACACATTTAATTTTTGTATAGTTTGTCAGAGGTCCATGCGTTAGAAACGGGGGTCCCCCAAAGGCAGTCTTATCAGCTGTATTATTCAATTTGTATTTTAGCCTACTATATAAGCTGTTGAAGTCATTTCGTGTATCCTATAGGATATACGTAGATGATATTCAGGTTTTTGTTCCATTGATGTCTTCAGTGATGGTTACTATAGTACTGATACAAGGGATATTGAAATGGGTGGGAAACAACCGTCTGCAGTTAAATGTGGGTAAAAACAAGGTGTTTGTCTCCTCTGGTTTGACCTCGTATCTCCCCCCAACTATTTCCTTGGCTGGAACTCCTATTAGTGTTTCTGATGGGATCTGGAATTTGGGAGGAGTTTTTTTTCCCACTGCTTAGTTATCGAATACTGGCTGGACTAGGCTGCACAGTAAAACCCAGCTCGTTAGGGCTCTCTATTTTCACCTGCTGGCTGATGGGCATAACCAATAGTCTAGACTGATCATTTGGGTCTAAAGGAAAGAAATTATCGGATAAGAACTAATTTTTTCTTATTTTCATCACAATTTTCATCTGAACAAAATTGAGCTTCCAGCCACTAAAGATTTTAAATGAATATCTACAAATAGGGCAGTTCCTGCAAGATTCTATTTTCTTGCTTGCTTATTAACTGCTGTTATGAAGAGGTTCACCTAAGGCAGTGCATAGCTTGACATACAACTTACAATTTTGCCAACACTATAAACAATAGGAAAATGACCAAATATAAGCTACAGTACAATCAATGAGGTAAACTTGGAGATGGCAAATAGGACTAACAGGAAACAGTATCACAAATATAAACAATTAACAGCACTGTAAAGCAGTCTTATAAGAGAATATAAATGATACCTTAATAGGCAGCATGGAAGAATATTCATATAACATACATAGATATTTACAATGTCACCATAATACAAATGAAACACCTTAATAGGCATGCATTACATAGTAACGTACATGATGGCCGATAAAGATGTGTACAGTCTATCCAGGCTGCCCAACAAGATAAACTCATAGCATAAGGTATGATGCAATACTACATATATATACTTGATCTTGATCATGGTACAAACCATAGAAATCTGCCCAGCACTGGCCTTGTTCGCCATCTACTGAAGCTGAATCTGTCCAGCCATAATCAGGGCACAGACCAAAGAAGTCTGCCTAGCACTGTCTTTGCTTCTCAGTTACTGGTGTTGCCATCTAATCACCGCTAAGCTTGTTTCATGCCTTCCATACAGGATTTATTTGTGTTTATCCTACACATTTTTGAATTATGTTACTGTTTTCAAATCCACCACCTCCCACGAGCATTCTAGGCATCTATCATCCTGTCTATGAAAAAGTACTTCATAACGTTAATCCCGAGTCGGCCCCCTTGCACATAATCAGTTATATAGATAATAGAATTTTCCATCAACAGAATGAATTCAGTTAAAGGCTGGAGTTAGATACTAAATAAAACAGGTAACAGCATGGATTACTATGGTACCCTGTAGTTACAGTTCAAGGTGATGATGTGCTGTTGCTGCACAGAATCTGTCTGTCTGACAAGTAAGAATTGAACCATGTAAATACTGTGCCACCGATACCTGTTTCTGCCAGTCTTGTATACATTATATTATGATCCACATTATCAAAGGCTTCTGAGAAATCCAGTAACTAGTATCAAGGCAGAAACCCTATCACGGTTTTCTGTGGAGATTGTCAAAAAGGGACACGAGCTGTCTCTGTTCCATACCCAAGTCTAAAGCTAGATTGACATAGGTCTAGCTAGTTATTTTCACTGAGCCAGTTGTTGAGTTGAATGCAGACTATTCTACAAGTTTTGCCAAGAAAGACTAGTTGGTAGTATTCAAGCTTGTCCTGGTCAAGACAACTCTCTTTCAGTAGAAGGTGCACCACAGCCCTTTTTAGTGGTATTGGCAGCTGCCCTTCGACAAGAGAGGGGTTAACCATCTTAATGGCCCCTTCAGTGAGGCCTTTGCTTGCTAGGTGCACTATCTTTGCTGGGAAGGGGTGAAAGAGGGCAAGATGTCGTCCTTTTCAAGATCTTTTTTCTAGAGCCACTTCTGTGATCTGGTTGACTGAATCCCAGATGGCTGTACATGAGGGGGAGGAGGAAGTATTCTCATTCCTAGGCAGCCCTCCAGACTGGTCCAGGCTCTTGGGTTATGCGCGCCTTCCAGCGTGTATCTGTATAATAGTCCTGTGCAGCTCTTACCCAGCCAGTATATTCTCAGCCTCCAGCAGATGGTAGATATGAAATCTGGATGGTTTGGTAGGCCCAGGGAGGGTTGAGTCTCAGGGTCTGCCTCTAGTTTGGTGTGTTTGTGGGGGGGGGGGGGGGTTTCCCCTAGGTGGGGGAATCCTCTTTGAATAGATTAAAAAAAAGTTATTTGGGCTGTTCTCTTGTACCTTGTAAGTGTTGGTCTGCAAGGGCCACTTTACCCTGGGGGTGTTACACATGGGTGGCCAGGATCCTCCCTTGCTGGGAAGACAGTGTGTTCCTCACCTCTGGTGTGGTGGAGCCTTGAGTTCCAGGTATACAGCCATCAGCAATTGCCCTTAAAAAGAGCAACAGGAGTGCTTGGCTCTCCAAGAGTTCTATTGTTTCTTTTCTGGCTGTGCTACCAGTCGCCTGTGGTGCTATCTCTTTTGGGCAGAGTGGCTGAGAGTTTTGTGCTGGGGCCTCGGTGCAGACCATGTGCGCAGCATGAGTTCAGCACTGCGGCAACGTCAGGCATGTAGCCACAAAGGATTGAGGTGTGGGGAGCCCAAGTCAGTATCTAGTGCCTTGGGGGAGGGGTGGAGACCACAAGGAGGGAGCTCTTAATTGAAACACTTTTGGCACAGAACTTGGGCGAGGTGCCTTGTACCATGGCTGAACTGAATTTTGCAGAACGCATGTCTGAGGCCCCACCATGGTGGGTGTTGGAAAATCCCTTGCCCGGTTCTTCTTCTGTGGTCGACTATGGGGGGGCCTATTGGGGGGAGTTGGATTTCACCCCAACTTCATATGGGCCATGTACTAGGCTTTGAGGACAGGGAAGCCCCTTGAGGGAGGAAAAGCCTTACCTGGTCACATCTCTTCTGCAGCTAAGCGGCTCAGGATGGAATAGTCTGATAATTTTGAGGACCTGGCTTCTCTGCGGTCTAAGGGGGGAGTTCAGTGCACAGGAGGTCCCTCTCACGACCCTGGGGAGGATTTGTTGGCTCCTGGAGAGGATCCATCTATGCACTGTATTTTCCATTGGGTCAAGCTGGCAGAACTTATGAGTGCTATGCTTAAAAAGGTGGATCCCTTAATGAAGGGCATCAGAAGGCCTCCTAAATTCTGTGGGACATGGTCCAGGTGAAGAGGAGTTCTCTGGGTACCCCCTGAAAGATAGCCAGGTCCACGCCTAAGCTTTACCATATTCCTGCGACAGATAGGGAGTCATTGAGGCTCATGGCGGTCACAAAGAAGACCATTATTCCGATAGATGGGAGTGCTGCTTTCAAGGATCCTCAGGACCGCAAGATTGAGACCCCGTTGAAGTGTAATTTTAACCTCTGCTCTCACATTGTAGGCATCTGGTGGCTAGAGCTTGTATTAGGTGGGCTGAGAGGGTTCTCGATGCTCCTACCTCCTCTCAGGCTGTGCTTGAGATACCTCTTGGCAGACACCCTCTTTGATCTTTTCAAGACTTCGGCAAAGAATACGGTCCTAGTGGTTTCTGCTCGAGGGCTCTCTGGCTCCAGTGTTGGGTGGCAGACTTAGCCTTGAAATCTAAGCTTTGCTGTCTCCCTTTCCATGGCTCCATGGTGTTTGGGGAGGAACTGGATAAGCTGTTAAAAGTTTTGGGAGAAGCTAAGGTTCCCCCTTTGTCAGAGGATAAGCCCAAAGGCTGGGCAAAGGGAATTCGGATCGGGTCAGATTTAGGGAGGTTCACCATTACTGACTGGAGAGTATTCTGGGAGGTCAGTATAGCTGGGGTTTCTTCCAGAGGACTCCGGTCTTCTTGGAGGTCGGGAAACCTCTTCCTTCTCCTCTGTTCAAGGCCAAGTTTTGCAATGAAGTTGTCAAGGTTTGCTCTCTGGTAGCGTTATGCAGCTGTCTTGCAAAGTTTTACTAGAGGTGGATCCTGATATTTCAGATCTGTGAGTTCTTGAAGTTATTCAAGACAGTTATGCCCTGGAGTTTGAACATACACTCACAGATCTTTTTCTACAGTCTTCCTGTTCTCACTGGAAGTCAAGGGTGGTAAGAGACACTCTGCAGAGGCTTCTGTTACTTCAGGCGGTAGGTCCTGTCCCTTGAAGAGCACAGTTTAGGCACCTGCTCCATTTATTTTATGGTTCCCAAACAAGGAGGGTGCTTTCAGCCTATTTTGGACCTCAAGCATGTAAACAGGGCATTGTGTGCCCAGTTTTTGCATGGCGACTTTGAGATCGCTTATTGTGGCAGTTCAGAGTGGAATGTTTCTTACTGGATCTCATGGAAGTGCATCTTCACATTCCCATTTGAAGGGCTCACCAGTGATTCCTATGTTAGGACAGCATTTTCAGTCTTGTGCCCTGCCTTTTGTTTTGGCCATGGTCCCACGAGTGTTTTCCAAAGTGATGGTAGTAGTGGCAGCAGCATTAGGCAAGGAGGGCATTCTAGTGCATCCCTTTCTCGAAGTCTGGTTCATTTCAGCCAAGTTCCATCAGGAAAGCGAGCGGGTCACTGCTCGGATGGTGAGCGTGCTGGAATACCTTGGATGGATAGTGAACCCTCTCGAGTCATCTTGTTTTGTTTGTCTTTCAAATGTCTTAGTTCAACACTCAGATAGGCAGGGTGTTTCTTCTTCTGGAGAGGCTTGGCAGGTTCCAGAACCATGTGCACAACCTCTTGGCTTCAAAAGCGTCAAGGCCAAAGACTATCTGCAGTTATTACGGTTAATGGCAGGTTTGGTGGAAGTGGTGCAGTGGGTAATGGCACATATGCATCCTCTGCAGCAGGCCCTCTTATCAAGGTAATCTTCCCAGAATCAGGGACTGTAGGCGCATTTTCTTTGCGGAAAGGCAGTGGTCAATTTGTCACAGGGCATGAGTCTGAAGGCACCACAGTGGTGATGACGAATGCCAGTCTGCTAGGTTGGGGAGCTCACTTTGTAGGGCAAATGGCACAGGGGCAGTAGTGGAAACTCAGTGGTCAATCAACAGGTTGGAGACTCGGATAGTTTGTTGCCCCTTGGGAGTCCTTTCAGCAAATTCTGGAAGGCAAGCTGGCAAGAGTGCTTTCCAACAATGCGACAGCAGTGGCCTATATAAATCACCAGGGAGTCTCCAAAAACAGTCGGGTGGCTCTGCAAACCTTGATATTTCTGGCACGGGCAGAGGTACATCTGTTCTCTCAGCGGCCCATGTCAGAGGGACGGAGAACGTCCAGGCGAACTTTCTAAGCAGGAATATTTTGGATCCCACAGAGTGGAGCCTCAGTCAGGAGGTCTTTGTGAGGCTTGTTCACACCTGGGGTCAACCGATGATGAAACTCATGATGACAGTGGGCAGTGTGCAGGTTCCCCATTTTTTTTTCAGCTGAAGAAGGGAAGCGTTGTCCCAGATTATCAATGTCCTGGTGCAGCCTTGGTCATCCCAAGGTCTCCTGTATGTACTTCCTTTCTGACCAATGGTAGATTGAGTAGTTCAGGTCATAGTCATTCTGGTGGTGTCATATTGGCCTCATGGACAATGATACGGAGATTGATTATGGGTGTTCCTCTCAGGTTTCAGAGAATGGAAGGTCTGAGGCAGGGTCCGGTCAGCCTGCTGGACCCGTCTGTTCTCTTACGGCCTGGCTCTTGAGAGGGCTAGGTTGCGAGTGATTTGGTTACTGATCGGTTTTGATCGATATCGTGTTGCAGTCATGAGAGATGTTTGCTTCCCTAACCTACATGTGAGTTTGGCGTGTATTTTGAGGACTGGTGTCAACAGAAAGGGGTCCTTCCATTGCAGGAATCCCACATGGAATGTTTGTGCTTCCTTCAGGATGGTTTGGATAAAGGTTTGGCATTAGCTTCCTTGAAGGTTCAAGTGGCGGTATGTGTCAGCCTTCCATGGTTCGATTAAGGGAAAGTCTATAACTTCTTTGCTGGATGTTGTCTGTTTTCTAAGGGGTGTCAAACTTATTTGGCTGCCTTTCGTCCGTTGGTTTTCCCATGGGATTTGAAACCTAGTTGTTTTGGCCTTAGTAGCCTCACCTTTTGAACTCCTGGCTGACTGTACTTTAAAGAACCTTACCTTGAAAATGGTTTTCTTGGTAGCCATTGCTTTGGCACAGGACATGGCCGCATCTTGGGTAGAGACTAATCTGATTCTGAGCGGTGAAATGGTCTTCCTTGCATTCCTTCACAAATTATTATCAGCTGGATATGCAGGCCAAACAGGATGCAGCTTTTGTCACTGGGAGTTTTGGTCTTTTAGAGTCACACCTTTAGTATTTACTGATTTGGTGCTTTCCAAGCATCCGGATTGGTCTGGAGGGCTGCTTACGAAGGAGAAATTAAGGCTTACCTGCTAATTTTCTTTCCTTTAGGTCCTTCAGATCAGTCCAGATCCCACCCTTTCAGCTTTTCATCAAAGGACGCAAAAGCTTGTTGGAAACATGCAGATCGTGGAGGATTTTGTTTCAGCTGGACATTTGTAAATAGTTCCTTTTTGGTTTTGCTTGTTGCTGTGGGTATTTTTTTTTTTTTTTTTTAAAGTAGAGGCTACTGAACTAAGTCAGATTCTAGGGGTGCTGCCTAACACATAAGGCTGTTTGTGGCTTTGTTGAAACAAGTGAAGGGATATGGTTCTTTTGCCTTCTGCATTGTGAGTGACATACTGGCTGGGTAAGAGCTCCGTGGGACTATTATACAGTTACAAGCTTAGGTGTTCTCGGTCTCCATATGCTGGTAGGCATGTATAACCCAAGCATCTGGACCAGTCTGGAGGGCCTAAAGGAAACAGAATTAGCAGGTAAGTCCTAATTTCTCCTTAGTTCATGGGACGCTTGATGAAACTGTCTTGTAGGTCTTGGAGACCTTCAATTTTATTGGCTAAGTATGTGGCAAAATCATTGTTGGTTAGTTATGATTAGGAAGGCTGATTCTGTTGTGCGGTTTGCAGTAAACTTTACTATTTTGAATAGATACATGGTTGAATTTGCAGCTTGTTCCACTGTGTTGAGAGAAGTCCATAGTTCACTATTGAGACAGAGAGGGGGAAACAGCTGCTTGCCCCAGGATTGGTAGCATGGAATGTTGCTAATAATTGGATTTCTTCCAGGTACTTGTGACCTGGCTTGGCCTCTGTTTCGAAACAGGAAAATGGGCTAGATGAACCATTGGTCTGACCCAGTATGGCTACTCTTATGTTCTTAAGTATTGTTTTTTGGCTATTGTTAAGGCCCTGGTGGTAGATTGCCATATGTTTTCTTACAGTTGATCCTGACTTCATCTAGGTAAGATTTTCACCATTTTCTCAGTTTTACATCCTCCACACTTAAATTTGTATTCTGGGGAAGAACCATGGGGAGCGATTGTAGGCATTTGAAACTTTGTTTCCTTTCACACTTCTACCTCTTGTTGAATTTTCCTAACTTTTGGCTACTGAATTGTGGAGAAACTCTGCAAAGTTTATTTTTTCCATTGCCAGTCCTAGGTAAGAAAGTAGCTTTGTAGTTAGAGACTGCATTAAAGAAACAACTGTATTTATTGTGAATATTTGTATCTAAAGGAGGGAATTTAGATTCTAGCAGAATAAATTGTCTCATTGCTTGCCCCTCCTAGGGAACATTTTTAATAGTGTTACTTGCTGCATCACTGTGAGAGTTATAGTCCCACCACCCTACTCCACTCGACACACACCCACCCCTCCCTAAATTTGCTACTCGTATATAGATAACCCAATAAATATTCACAATACTCAAGTACATCTGTTCATATCCATTCCAACCAATCACCATGACCTTTATTCAATGTAATAACTGTGGTGCATTAGTCCTAAGCACACCATCTAGAGGCTTTAGGGCTTGCCTTATCTGTTTCAGGTTGCTATTATGAAGAGGAGCTCAACAAACTGCAGGAATTTGATGCAATAAAAGTAGCTTCCAGGACTACACAACATCATACCAATTTACTATCACTATATCCAAGAAAAAAACCACCCAGGAATAGATGGGGGTAACAGTTGGATCAAGTAGATTATGACAAAAGGCACAGAAGCATCCACTCTCACAGTTGTTGCCCCTGTGTAATTCTTTCGCTGCTCTGGAGCATTGTGATGATCATGATAAGAACTGAGGTGGAACCAGAGATCATGAAGGTAGCTCAAAATAAGACATCCCAAAAGCAATGACAGAAAAGCTCAAAACAGAAAATTGCTGCTGCCAGAGGCATTAATTTTGGAGTACAGTTTAAATGGCCCAAAAAATGAAATGCCATCCTCCGCTACTAGGAATACCAACTAAATACTGATTGTGATCAGAGAAGAAACTAAGGACTCTTAACACTGATGATGTAATCCACCTGGGGACAAATGATCTAGCTAATAGCATGCTTGTAGTGCAGAAAGCTTTTTAGAAGCTGGGGGAGGAGTTAGTCTTTGGCATGGACTTTGCTTTTTCTGAAATACTGCCTACCTATGGAAAGGGAGAGGAAATATTACATAATGTGGAGAACTTGAATAGGTGGCTCAGAGTCTGATGTCAACAAGAAGGTTTTTAGATACATAGAAGGCTGGGACAGTTGATGGAAAAATAAGACCATACTATAATAATGGGCTGCATCTTACTATAGGAGAAAAGAGAATTCTTGGTGAGAAATTTCTAGGCATTTAAATTAAAAGGTGGGGGTGGCTTATAAAAGAATCATAAGCTATGAGGGCTGAACGTATGACCTAAAGTGGTGAACTGGATTTGAAACTGGTTAACCGGTAGGGGACATAGGGTGATGGTAAATGGAATCCGCTCAGAGAAAAGGAAAGTGAGTAGTGGAGTGCCTCAGGGATCAGTGCTGGGGCTGATTCTGTTTAATATGTTTCTGAGAGACATTGTTGAAGGGTTAGAAGGAAAGGTTTGCTTTTATTCGGATGACAGAAAGGTAACCAATAGAGTGGATACCCAGGAGGGAGTAGAAACCATGAGAAGGGATCTCCAAACACTGAAAGAATGGTCAAGGGTTTGGCAGTTAACCTATTATCTCAAGGGAATAATGCCTCAAATCAGAGAACAAGATTTTAAATTAAATACAACACGTGTGCTCTGATATTGTAATAAAACAACAAACTATTGATTTATTAATACATGAACATGTAACAATATATCCACTTTGGATTTCCAAAGCTCCCCCACCCCAATCTCGCAGCCGCTCGGGCACGCGCGCCCCCACGCACCCAATTAAATCATTCAACCCCCAAGTACCACTGATTAGTAGATCCACATTACCAAAAAGCTTATAACAGTACAATCTACAACATCAAACAGTAGTGAATCAAAAAATCATAATTCACTGTTCGAACTCGTGAAAAGAATGTCTTTGCATTAAATCTCTTCAATGGTTCAAAGGGGAAGATAAATGCACCAATGTTTCAAGCCTTCAAAATTACAAAGGGCTAACTTGGGTGAGTTACTTAAAAGATCAAGCCCTGAAGGATTTGATGGGGGTCATGCGCCGTGTGAAAACATTCTTCTTCAACAAGGCCTACAATGAGAACCTATAACCTCACTAAGTCACCTCACCAACCCATTCAATAATGAACGCCCACCTTCTATAACTACACTAACAACTCTCTTCCTTCTTCCCTCTTCCCATCCTTAATCGCTACACATTACTAACTGTATCTGATATCCTGTTATGACAATGTTGACAGATCTATGTAAGCCACACTGAGCCTGCAAATAGGTGAGGGAATGTGGGATACAAATGCAATAAAATAATATTGCAAGTATTCTGTCACTACAAAATGGATTACTATTCCAGGATCCACACGCAAATTTTATTTGAAAGCCAACACTTCGTGTAAAAGTGAGCATGTAGTTTATTGTATATTTTGTCCATGTCAATTATATTACATTGGTCACACTAAGAGACAACATAGGCTTGCTGAACATACTAATAATCTTCGAATTCGGAAAAGAGAGGCACCATTGGTAGCCCATTGGATCGATCAGGGACACACATTGGAGGATTTAAAATGTTTAGTGTTAGCTCAATCCCCCCCCCCCCCCCCCCAATGAAAAGAGGAGGTGATGTTAGTGCCCAATTATTTAGCATGGAGCAATGTTTCAATTTTACATGGGGTACGGTGGCCCCTAGGGGACTCAATCTTGAAGTAGAATGGATTTAGGGGAGGAGATCATATGATGGGTGGTGCTGTGTGGGTATTTAAACTCTGCACGCACGTTAGAGAGTCAGTGACGCTTAGGGGCGGTGCCTGGGACGCCCCGCTTAGAATGCAGTCTTTGAAGGTAAGCAGCCATAAAATATAGTATCAATTGAATTAACCATGGGTTTATTGTGATATGTGAGAATTTAGAAATGGTTTGATTAATGTTGTAGGTTTCGAGAATAAGTTCCTCCTCATGAAGGATCACCGAAATGCGGTCTCGCATTGAGGAACGAGAATGAATAAGACTTGTGCTTAACAGCAGGGTTTGGATGGGTCTCAGAGTCTCTCCCTCAGTCAAGTCGCACAGCCAAGCACGGAAAAAAACTGAAGTTATAGCGGAGCAAGCTGAACTTGTTTCGAATCAACATTATCGGAAAGATTTTTGAAATCTTTGTAATTTTGAAGGCTTGAAACATTGGTGCATTTATCTTCCCCTTTGAACCATTGAAGAGATTTAATGCAAAGACATTCTTTTCATGAGTTCGAACAGTGAATTATG
Organism: Microcaecilia unicolor; assembly: GCF_901765095.1. NCBI lineage: Eukaryota > Metazoa > Chordata > Amphibia > Gymnophiona > Siphonopidae > Microcaecilia > Microcaecilia unicolor. The sequence goes on along the minus strand of NC_044040.1, from coordinate 201,965,383 downwards.
ATTTTTTGATTCACTACTGTTTAATGTTGTAGAGTGTACAGTTATAAGCTTTTTGGTAAAGTGGATCTACTAATCAGTGGTACTTGGGGGTTGAATGATTTAATTGGATGCATGGGGGCCGTGTTTGAGCAGAGAGATTGGGGTGGGGGAGCTTTGGAAATCCAAAGTGGATATATTGTTACATGTTCATGTATTAATAAATCAATAGTTTGTTTTATCACAATATCAGAGCACACGTGTTGTATTTGAGTTAAAATTTAATGCCAAGAAGTGAAGAGTGGTGCCCTTGGGATGCAGAACTCTAAAAGAGATGTACTAGATAGGAGGGGAGAGATTGGTAAACTTGGCTCAGGAGAGGGACCTGGGGTGGTGGTGTCTGAGGAGCTCAAGGTGATAAAACAATGTGACAAGGCAGTGGCTGCAGCCACAAGGATGCTAGGCTGCATAGAGAGGTGTATAATCAGCAGGAAAAATGAGATATTGATACCCCTGTACAAGTTGTTAGGCCCCATTTGGAGTATTGTGTTCAGTTTTGGAGGCCGAGGCCTTATCTTGCTATGGTTGTAAAAAGACTTGAAGCGGTTCAGAGAAAAGCGACAAAAATGGTACGAGGTTTGCATAGCAAGACATATGGGGAGACTTGGTGACCTGAACATGTATACCATGGAGGAAAGGAGAAACCGGGATGATATGATAGACGTTCAGATATTTGAAAGGTATAAATCCACATACAAACATTTTCCAGAGACAGGAAGTTGGTAGAACTAGAGGACATGAATTAAGGTTGAAAGGGGGCTGGCTGACTCGGGAATAATATCAGGAAGTATTTTTTCATTAGGAGTGTGGTACATACTTGGAATGCCCTTCCGCGGGAGGTGGTGGAGATGCAAATGGTAACGGAATTCAAAAATGCGTGGGATAAACACAAAGGAATCCTCTTTGGAAGGAGTGGATCCAAAGAAGTTTAGAGTAGATTAGGTAGCAATACCGCTAATAGGGAAGCAAAGCCAGTGCTGGGTAAGACTTCCACTGTCTGTGCCTGATTGTGGCTGAATAAATTTGGATGGGCTGCAATGGAACTTTTCATGGGTTTTGACAATTTCAGAAATTTAGAACAAGGCCAGTGCCAGGCAGACTTCTACGGTCTGTGTCCTAAAAATGACAAGGACAAGTCAAGATCGGTCATACATATGAAGTATCACATCATAGCATGAAATGAGTTTATCTTGTTGGGCAGACTGGATGGACCGTATAGATCTTTATCTGCCATTATCTACTATGTTACTTCAGGTAGCAAAAGCAAAGGTGTGGTATCCGAGTGGAAAATAATTTAAAGAACCATTTTAGCTATTCACTTCTTAGCAACACAGTAGAAGGGGAGACTAAGCAAACCACTATACAAAAAATAAAATCACCATTGAAATGTAGATGAAAAGCAATGACCACAATTGTTCGCAGTTTTAATGACAAAGTTCATGATCTGCATCCCCTTATGTTAGCGGCAGACTTAGATATTGTTGCTATCAAAGAGACATGGTTCAATGATTCCCATGAATGGGACACGAACATACCAGGCTATAGTCTGTTTCAGAAGGATAGAAATGGTTGAAAGGGTAGAGGAGTAGCTGCATGTGAGAAACAAAGAACCACTTCCCTTCTACAAAATTCTTTCCAACATTTGATTTGTTGGAAAGCAAGAAAACAAATCAGCAAATAATTGTTATACCCTGGCTCCTAGAATTTGTGGCTGGCAGCATATTTTTCAATTTTCATTAATAACAGCGGAAATCCATAGAAGTTTCAGGCAAAATTATTTCTGACTTGCACATTTGTTCAATTTTCCAGCATTTATATTGGGGATATATTTTCACTTTTCCAATTATTGCCTTGACTTCAATAATTCCACCTGACTTAGGCATTTTGTAAATACTCTAGTTGCTGATGAAAGACTGAAATGGGGAACTTTGTATTGCATTGATATTGGCATTTTTGAAATGTGAACTGAAGATATTTCCAGTAGTCCTGATGGATAAGGAATGTGGATGTGAGTTCCTTGGGATCTAGGGAAGCTAGCCAATTGTTTCGATTTGAAAGAGAGGATAGTCTGTAATGAAAAGAAATCTAACTTTTGGTGATCAAGAACAGGATTTAATCTCCTGATTTTGGGGTGATTAGGAAATTACGTGAATAAAAACCTCCATGTTCCTAAGGAGAGGTACTCTTTTGCTTGTGTATGGAGTAATGATTATTTCTTCTGGGTGGGTGATGTACATTTGGGGCTGGACGCAAGGTGAGAAGATGAATGAAATTGATCTTGTAACCTTGATTGATAATTTTGAGGACTCATTTGTATGAGGTTATTTTGTGCCATGCCTCCCGTAAAAAATGAAGGTTGCATCAAGCTGGATAAATATAAAAACTAGGGTTGCTTTTAGTAGTAGTAGTTATTGAGGAAGATTGTGTTTTTCTTTCACATGGAGTAGAGGATTAGCCTAGCAGTTAATTTAGCAGCCTGAGAACCAGGGGAATGAGGCTCAATTCCCACTGCATCTCCTTGTGACTTTCGGCAAGTCACTTAACCCTCCATTGCCTCGGGTATAAAATAAGTACCTGTATATAATGTGCAAACTGCTCTGGTTGTAACTACAGAAAGGCAGAATATCAAATCCCATTTCCTTTCCTTTCTTTGATGCTGGAAAGAAGCTTGAGTTGATGATCGAGATTGTGGTTGATGTGAATAAAGGTGATGTGAATAAAGCTGATAACCGTTTTCAATATTATGACTAACTATAGTAATGTAGATCTTCCCTATGATGCTGAGGCATCAAAGTGAGTGGTCATGAGCTCTCAGAGGTAGACTAATTGTCTTTAACTTGAGAAACTGCATCCTTGACTTTATATCCAAATAAATTCTCCTTGGCAAGGAGCATCTGGTTGACTTGTGAGTGATGATAATGAAGTATTTGCAGTTGGTGTGCAGCTATCCTTGCTCCCAAGTATACCTTTCTTGCAACAGTGTCCTGTATTTTAGGGTCTTTACTCAGAGGGTATAGTGCATTAGATTTGTTAGCTTTGGACCTTTTTAAAATGACTTTGAGCACCACAGGTTGGTGAGGCAGCTGAGGCTTATTGTGGCTTGGAGCCTGATGGACTTTGGACTTGGAATCTAGTCTCTTGGAAATTGGTTGAATAGAATGTGTACTGTTGTAGGGCCACTGGTGGTATCAATAGCTGTAAGGATTCCTGAAGAGCAAGATCTTTAAGTATATTTTGGATAAATTTTATGTAAGTGGTGTGTGGAGGGTATCTTGCTGAGCAGGAAGAGAAGAAATACACAGAGGTTGGTTCTCAGGCGGAGAGGTACCTTCTTGTCTGAAGAAAAAGATACGGAGTTGCATGGAAAAAAAAAAAAGCCTGCCATTGTAATTGCAATGAAGGTCAACTTAAGAGATATTAGAATTGGTGCAGGTGATGGAGTATGAGGCTGAGGAAAACTCTCGGAAGGGAAATCTTCATGGTCCAGAAGCTTTGAAGGATCTAGAGCAGGTGGAATTTGCAGCATGGGCTGTTGTAAGATCTTTTGAAAAAGCTGCACCAACAAAACAGCAGCATCCTGTGTAGTCTATAGAATAGCTGTGAGACTTTGCTCCTGTGAGGCAGAAAGAATAGGGGACATTACCCTGAGGAAATTATGTGAGAAACAATAGCAGCTTTACTTGTATTGGAATCAGTGAGACAGTTTAGATAAAGGCACTTTGCTTGGTACCTTTTGTAGTAAGTCACTTTTATTGCTTTTCTTCTTTTTCTTACCTGCTCTAGGGTTCAGCCAAGGGAAGTCTTGCTTCACCAATTTGCTTCATTTCTTTGAATGCGTGAATAAACATGTGGATAAAGGTGAGCCGGTTGATGTAGTGTATCTAGATTTTCAGAAAACATTTGGAAAAAGTCCCTCTTGAGAAACTCCTGAGAAAATTAAAAACCCATGGGATAAGAGGCATTGCTTTTGTTGTGAATTATGAATTGGTTGTTGGATAGATAAGAGGATAGGGTTAAATGGTCAGTTCTCTCAGTGGAGGAGGGTGAATAGTGGAGTTCTCCAGGGATATGTACTGGGACCGGTGCTATTTAACATATTTACTAATGATCTGGAAATGGGAACAAGTGAGGTCATTAAATTTGGAGATGGCACAAAATTATTCACAGTTGTTAAAACACATGCGGATTGTGAAAAATTGCAGGAAGACCTTAGGAATTTGGAAGACTGGACATCCAAATGGCACATGAGTTTAATGTGGACAAGTACAAATTGATGCACATTGGGACGAATAATCCAAATCCTATTTCCTGATGCTAGGGTCCACTTTAGGAGTCGGAACTCAAGAAAAAAATCTAGGTGTCATCGTGGACAATACGCTGCAATCTTCTGTCCAGTGTATGGCAGTGGCCAAAAAAGCAAACAGAATGCTAGGCATTATTAGGAAAGACAAACAATATTATTATGCCTCTGTATTGCTCGATGTGCAATTGTGATTGATTGACGTATCTTAAAGATAGCAGAATTAGAAAAGGTTCAAAAGAGCAACCAAATGATTAAGGGGATGGAACTCTTCTCATATGAGGACAGGCTTAGGATTCTTCAGCTTGGAAAAGAAATGGCTGAGGGGGGATATAATAGAGGTTTACTAATTGGTGTAGAACGAATAAACTTAATTTACTGTTTCAAAAAGTACAAAGACTAGGGACATTCAAGGAAGTTACATGGTACTATTTTTAAAACGAAGAGGATGGAATATTTTTTTCACTCAACGAATAGTTAAGCTCTGGAACTCGTTGCCAAAGGATGTGTTATCAGCTGTTAGTGTATCTGGTGTTTAAAAAAGGTTTGGAGAAGTTCCTAGAGGAAAAGTACATAAGCTGCTATTTAGATAGATGGAAAAGCCACTGCTTGATTATCGGTAGCATAAATCTTGCTTCTATTTGGTATTATGTGGTCCTTGTGACCTGAGTTGGCCACAGTTGGAAACAGGATACTGGGCTAGATGGACCATTGGTTTGACCCAGTATGCCTATTCTTATGAATGGAATGGGGAGATGGTGTTCCGTGATGTGAATCTATAGCATCCACCAGTGACACATTATTACACTTGGAGAAAGCACTTATACAGACCCCTGAGTCATGAGGGAAATAAGAGACACTGACAAAATAAATAATGGCATCTTGTTTCCCAGATAGATGTGGCTGTGTCCTGCAGCTCTGAAAGTTTTTATTTTTTTTTTTTTAAAGCTGTAGTTGCTGGCTCTGACCATGATGTTTCTGAGGACCATTTGCTACTCCCCTGTCCCTCCTTTCTCCCATTCTGTACTTACAGGATTCCCAGAGCAAGGAGTGTCATTCATGGGGGAACTCAGAGAAGCTTTTGCATTAATGCTGAGACCCTCTGGGTCTGAAGCACACACAGTGCTGTCCACTGATAAGCCTTCCAGTACCTGAGATAGGCCCTTCAGGTCAGCCCTTCAGTTCTTGCTGTCCATGATACTTAAATGTTTTAGAGAAGCACAATCTCTGTATTTAATTGAGAGGGCAGGCACATCTGTTGGCATGGAATGAAAGACTGAAGTAAACTGTATGCTGATATCCTCAGGGTGAGAAGATTCCATGAACACTATTGGATAATAGAAATCAGTCAAACTAGAGAGGGCTGTTCCGAGCAGTCGGTCAACATGGAAACTAATTACCAAGTATGACTGCATTGTCCTCTGTTAATGGAGAAAGGTCCTAGTTCCCTTGCAGGGAAATATGGTATGTGCTATGGCTATATCGAATATTTGTATTCAGTTTTGGCTGAACAGTGATTTTAAATTCGAATACAAATAATCCGGGGCTTTACTAGGCGAAGTCCTACTGAAATAAACATTTGATCTCAGATTTCACATAGCTTCTTTTATTATTAAAGCTCAATGCCCATTATTTGTATTTGTAGTCGGCCAAATAATATTTTTCATTATTTCTATTTGGCTAAATAGTAAAATATGCTATTTGGTACAGGCCTAGTATGTACACTACAGAACTGAGGTTCACACATATTAAATTCTGTTCGTTCCTGTATAGAATTCAGACTTCACTTACGTGTAGAAGAATATGGGGATTAATGCAGTCGGTCACAATGGTGGTTTTGCTTGTTAGCTGAAAACTAGCTGGGTGATTCTTTATATATAGAAGACCCTTGGGTTCTTTTCTTGTAGTGTCTTTTAGAATTTATTTAAAGGCAGGGGAGAGGACTGTGATGTGGGTATGATATGCAGAAGTGTCACTTTGGTTGTCTGTTCCCTTACCTAGCTTGCCCCCTTATTGCTACCCTAAATATTTCTCTCTAGAGACAGTAGTTCACACATATGCACATTGCTTTCCCCTGATATCCAGATATATTCTAGAACACAAAATCTTTGCATGTTTTTCTGAAAAGTCAGTTTTTATTTTCCATTAATACAAAATCCTGCCAGGAAACAGTACATTTTATTTGTTTATTTATTAGAATTTATTTACTGCCTTTTTGAAGAAATTCACTCAAGGTGGTGTACAGTAAGAATAAATCAGACATGAGCAACAGACAGTTACAGCAGTAAAATTATTCAAATAATAGAAAGTGTGGTATAGTATACAACTTACAATGTCAACACAATACATAATAGAACATTTTAATTGACAGTGTAGGGTATAAGCAAAGATGGAACACAATAGGGGTCCTTTTACTAAGGTGCGCTGAAGAATGGCCTGCGGTAGTGTAGACGCGTGTTTTGGGCATGTGCAGAATTATTTTTCAGTGCACCTACAAAATAATTCCCCCCCCCCCCCCCCCTTTTTTTTTTTTTTTTTTTTGCTGAAAACGGGCGTGCGACAAAATCAAAATTGCTGTGCGTCCATTTTGGGTCTGAGACTTTACCGCCAGCCATTGACTTAGCGGTAAAGAATCAGGGCGTTAATGACCTACATGTGCCAAATGCCACTTTGCGTGCGTCCGTTATGCGCGCTGGAAAATAAAAAAATATTTTTCAGATGTGCTCATCAGGCGCGCGCCAAAAATGAAAATACCGCAAAAGCCACGCGGTAGTTGGGCGGTAACTCCATTTTGGTGCGTGTAGATGCTTAACGTGGCTTAGTAACAGGGCCCCATAGATAGGTAAGATAGTAAGAGGACTTAGAAAGTAAGGTGACTAATTAAAAAAAAAGTTGCACATGAGGTCAGAGAGATGGTTAAATATTCTCAGCTAGGGTAGAAGTGGATGAACATGTCCTGCTGCAGTATATGCACCCCGTTTTGCTCCTTGTGTGTGTGAGTGAGACTAACAAGTTAGTTCTTCTATTAAAGGCCTGGTTGAAGAGCCAAGCCAAAAAGGTTTCCTACCAAGGCATCATAGCATTCATATACTTTTTATTTATAATATCAAAAAGAACAAGTATAACCAAGCACTGTTTCAAGAAAATAATACAGCCCACATCATGAGAGCAGAGAGAACAATTAAATACAAAAATAAACAATGAAGAAAATCAAGACTACTAGTTACATCATACCTGGATTACTTTAAGGCAATGTTAATTCACACCACTCATGATGATATTTTTTAACTTCCCTATGTAATAAAAGTCTTTATAACTGATTTGGTTCAAAGTAAGACCCATAAAGCCCTTGCTTTGACTGAAGAAATTTCTTATGCCTTAATTGAGTTGCACTAGAAACATCTGCAAATATCTGCACTTTCCCTCCACAAAACAAAAAAAATCTTTCTTTCTGAAGTAATTTCTCATAACTGTAACCTTATCCAGTTTTGAAGAAAAAGAAACAGAGTGGAATGCAGCGATATCATCCTGGGAAGTTTCTAAAAATCAGTTAAATTATCCGTCTCATTACCTGTAGTGGATAATATATCAGGTAACTACTCATCTTGGGCCTACCTCAGAACTTTCTTAGTTAAATAGTAACATTTTATAACAACAATGGTATCGGTATTAAGTAAAAGGTAAAACAATTCTTTTAAATATTTCCTAACCAATATCTCTGCAGACAGTAAAGGACACACAGGAAAATTCAAAAATCGCAAATTGATAATCCTAAGCTGGTCTTTTAACTTTTCTATTGTTTTCCAAAAAGGGGGTAGTGCTGGGCAGACTTATACAGTCTGTGCCCTGAAAAAGACAGGTACAAATCAAGGTAAGGTATACACAAAAAGTAGCACATATGAGTTTATTTTGTTGGGCAGACTGGATGGACCGTGCAGGTCTTTTTCTGCCGTCATCTACTATGTTACTATATCTGTGTAGATAACAAGCTATCGATACCAGATGGTCATGCCTGTTGTAATAGCCCAATTTGAGATTCAGATTTCTTAAAAGAACTATCAAATTGTGGAATCTTAAGAGTCCAGATCATACAACTAGAGAAAAATCAGAGGAGTTCTACAGGACTTTTTTTTAGCATTGCTTCAGTCCTCTTAACCACTTTCTATACACCATATAGGGATATTTGTGAAGCCTCAACATATTCTGTTAGGGTTTCCTTAGGAAATTCAACAGCATTTAAAAAAAACACATGCACAAATGAAGGTGGCTGTGGCTCTTATTTTTGCAACACCAAATCTTTCCTACCAGGGAAATACTTTCTTGGGACAACACCCAATGGGGAGTAGATGAGAAGGAATGGATGATTGAGGGGAATGCTTCTCCCCTGAACTTAACAAAGCACCTGAGTCCATGCCAGCAGTCATAGGAAAAGTAGTAGTACACCAATTCAGGGACACCAAATGTTTTTCTGTAGAGCCTGGAGTAGAAGTGCCCACCACTAGGTAACTTTTGCTTTTCTTTTCTCCATGATGTGAATTAATCCAAATCAAACAAATGTACCGCCAAAGAAGAGAGATGGCTGGAGCTCCACGAATAAAATATCTAGGTTCCACTAGGGCTCCAGAGGGGCTCGCAAGGGGCCTAGTGTGCCCCTTAGGGCACACCCCTTTGGCCATGCCACAGGGATCTGCGGGTTTTAATCCCTGATGCCCGTTCCACACTTATGACTTCTGCGGGATGGGAAGATAGACCTTGGGAAACCTTGCAGGCACAGCACGGAAGCCCTGGGGTGTCATGGCTCACTCCAGGCTCTGTCCTTTCCTCCTCCTGCAAACTCAGAGCTGTGGGCTTTAATCCTCGATGCTGGTCCTTCACGGATATCAGTGGGGCCAGAAGATAGACTCGGGGAGATCTTGCAGGTACAGCACGGAAGCCCTCAGGTGTCGCAACTCTTCCAGATTCTCTCCTTCTTCCTCAGCAGTCTTATACTAAGATGTATAAAATCCTGTGAGTGTTGTAAAATAGCTTTTCTAAAAATCTATGCCATGATGGTCATATGTTTTTGAATCTATTCACGTAATTTAAAGATACAAGGGAAGATGCGTTGCTTGTTCTTTCCATCTCTCTATATTGGACTGTTTGCATAGTTCCATAATAAAATAGTTTTCCACTTTTCACCAGCAAGTCATTTATTTCCACTAAATATAATACCATTAAATTTCTATATAGCCTTTTGGAAAATAAGATTTGGTAAATCATTGTCCTTATTTATTTTGTCTTAATGTGCATGTCATAAGTTTATACATAAAAGCAGACCGATCAGCGCAGTTTACTGATTTTTTCCTCCAGGAACTTGTCCAGACCGTACCACATCCTCTGGCAATAGTTCATAGCTTAACTATTTGTTGAGTGAAAAAAATATCCTCTGAGGACAAGCAGGCCAGTTGTATTTTCACTGCTGTGTGGCATTGTCCGACGGAACCCGGTTCAGATGCTGACTAGCGAGATGAATGTAAAAATTTCTAGCAGTGTCTCACCATGCATGTGTGGTTGCCTTCTATCAATAAGACTTCCAAGTTTTGTGATGAATTTTTTGTTGTTGTTAAATTAAATTCCTTCTTTAACATAGAGTGCTTCCCACCCCCACCCTGTCATTTCTATATAATTTATACCCTAGTAACACAGTATGCCATTGGTTGTCCTTCCACTGGGTCCTCTGAGCTTCCTGTTATATCTGCACTTTACTCTAACTCCTCCATTTTGGTTTTTAGGCTTCTAGCATTTGTGTACAGACGTTTCAAATTGTGTGTTTTTTTTATTGGAACTACAAGCTCCATTGTTGCAAGCTGTTGTAGAAACTTGTTAGGGTATTTTTTGCTGTATATTTCAATGTGTTTACTACTGTGTGCATGCACTTTTCTGTTTGAAAGTTAATAAAGATCTCTTTTAAATTAAAAAAAAAAAGTTGACAGGGATAATTTGCAATCTTTACTCTGTCTTCCCTGTAAGGGCTTCTATCTTTCATCTTTGTTGCAACCTCTCAGGATTCCCTAACTTCCCTGTGTTGATAGTGTCCTTCAAAGATACCTCACTTTAAACCATATACTCCTGAGTGACTGTCCCCCTCTCCCCCCCCCCCCCCCCCCCCAGATTGTAGTATAAAATCTGCTGAATCTCCATTGTAAATCATCCTGGTAAGGTGAATTCCATCCTTTCGGAGTAAGCTCACCGTTTCCCCAATTCCTGACGTGTCTAAAATGTGAAGGAGGTGCAAGACCTTTGGCAAATACTTCTGGTAGTTATGCCATGCTTCATAATTCTTACAATCCTGAATTAACAAGTTCCCTTGCCATTTAGTTTTATACCCCTACTGTTCAATTAAAAAAAAATACTCAGTGAATTTAAAATTACAGTTCTATACATTGCAACAACAACAACGTCCACTTGTCCACTTCAAATGCTGGAAGCAGAGTAAATAAACTGCAGTGGAGCACAGATGGAGTTGATGTCTTGATTTCACACATGTATGACCTTTTGGCCTGAGATTTTCTTTTATTTATTTATTGTATTTGACATTTATATCCCACATTATCCCAAACAGGTTTGAGTTCAGTGTGGCTCACATTGTAACAGAAGCAGTTGGTAACCGGTCTTAGTTACATAGAACATGTAGTGTTGCATCCAGATAACATCAATTATACAATCACATTTTGTGAAAAATATTGTGATAACCAGAATAGTATGTGATGGAGTCATGATTGTTGCAGCTTGTAGATTATATGTTGGATTGGTTGCTTCTGTCATTGACAATCTTAGGTGTGTTTTTAGCAATTTGTAAAATATAAAATATTCAGCAATGTGATGTAATTGCTTAGGCAAGGAATTCCATCTCTAAGTACATTGATAGGATGTTAAGATTCTGCTAGATAGACAAGGGAATGTTTGGAACTCGCTCCTGATTGGCTTGTCAGGGGCTGAGCTGATGTCTGATGCTGCAGAGATCAGAAGCCTGATCTACTTAAGCCTACCTTTCCCTGCAACCCTTGCTTTAGCGTTTGATTGCTGTCTGCTGAAGCTAGCTTTCCCCTCTCTGTTTGTGCTTGTGCACTGTGTTTATGTTGGAGATTTGCGTTCTCTCCTCCTGGCTCTAGATTCTGTGTGAGTGCTGGGTGTTCCCAGCCTGTGCTTGATTGCCTCACTACACTGCACCTGGGTTTGTTCTCTGCTTGGCTGGTGGTGTATTGTTTGTGGTAAGCTTGCCCCTTGTATTCCAGTTTGTTTAAGTTTCCCTTTCCTCTGTGTTAACTCTTTGTCTGCAGTGTAAGCCCTGATTCTGGCAGGTTGTGTTTTGAAGCAGCCTTTTCCTTTTGCCTGCTTTTATTCCTTCTTTGCTGTGTCTGTCTCCTGTTTCTGGTGAGCGCTGCTCCTTATTTGATCTGTGTGTTTAAGCAACATTCTCTGTTTGCTTACCATTCCCTTGTCCTTGTGTGCTGTGTGGCATAGCCTTGTGTATCCCTTTATTGCAGTTCCATTTTTCCATTGTGTGTTGTGAGGCCAGCCTGGTGCATTCTTGTGTGTGGATTCCCTTTACCTTTGAGTGCTGTGTGGCACAGTATCCCTGTGTGCTGTGTGGCCAGCCTTGTTTATTCCTATTTTACAGTTCCCTTTATCTCTGTATGTTGTGAGGTTAGCATTGAGTATTCTTGGGTGACTTTCCCTTGTATGCTGTAGGGTACAGCCTACAGTGTTCTCTTGTGTGGCTTCCTTTATTCTTGACTGCCGATGGCACAGCCTTGTATTTCCTATAGGAACGTCTGTCAGTCCCTTTTCCCTTGCGTTCTTAGCTAGCGCTGTGTGCATTGCTGGTGCTCCTGGCCCTTTGGGGACCCCTCATTGTTCTTTCTCCACTTCCCAGTGTATGACTCGGTTCCTGTTCGGCCATGAGGCCCGCACGCTTGGACTCTGTGTGAGTGGGTTTCCAATAGGCCGTGAGGCCCGCCTGAATGCTCTCCCATTTTCTGGTGGTGCTAGTTGGTTGTTTGTGTGCGGGGCTTGGTGGCTGGGGTGGTGCGTAGGGCCTGTTCGGCCTACCCTAGGCCTTGGCCAAAACCCTATACTAGGCCTCGGCCTGGGCTCAAGGGCTCACGACCAGATTAACATAGGAGAATCCAGCAGTGTGAATTGTTTTATATTTAATTTAGATTTAGTTGTACTATAAATGCCCTGAGTTTGGAACCTAGAATTTACTTCTTCACACTGTACTGCTGTTCTTTAACTGTTTATGTAAGAGTAAGTATCTTTTAATGACAGAGTGAAGGAACTCTTCTAGCAACAGGATCATATGATGGATATGCCAGGATATGGACTAAAGATGGTGAATAAACTTTTTTTTATTTAATTTATTCTAACATAATTTTCAAAACTTTCTTTAAACTAAAATTATTTAATATACATTTCTAGGTAATCTTGCTAGCACATTGGGACAACATAAAGGACCTATATTTGCATTAAAATGGAACAAAAAAGGAAACTTCATTCTAAGTGCAGGAGTAGACAAGGTGAGAGACTTTGAGAAACATTTAAAGTATATATATCAATATTTTATTGCCCTTATTTGTTTGTGATGCTTATTTTTTTTCTAATCATTTATAATTTTTCATTTTACAAGGGTCACTTGCAAACAGTAATACAGAGATGACTGTACAATACAATATTAGAAGAAAACAATCTCAACTAGATAAATGGATTATATACAATCTTTGTCTTTCTTAGACCACAAAATAAATAGGGAGAGTGAAACAAGACAAGGAGATCAATTAAACAGTAAACAAAGAAAACGTGGTATTAACCTGATTATCCCCAGTTATTATTTATCTAAATCATTATTCCACATTGATTATGTGGTTGGCTTCTTCAAACCCAAGACGGTGTATAGTCAATTAATTTCGTTGGAAACATTTCTTATTGTCCAATATTAGTGGAAATAATACACCTGATTTCATTTTTTTCTCTTTTAAAACCAAAAATTATTTAACAATACAAACACTTGAATCTCTAAACCAATTCCCACTGATTAAGGTAATCCCAGTTTCACAGGCTTCACTCATTTTGAATTAATATACTAAGAGGAATCATTTCAGAGGAAAAAAAAACTTTGAGTCATACCCGGAACTCTGGGAAACAACAACCTCAATATTAATCATCTGTAATATTCATTTTGTTCAAATTTTTCTGGTCTATTAACATTTTCAAAATCTTAACCGTTTCCTATTCCTGTTGAACTTCATTTGCTGTATCAATTTTTCATTCTCCAAGGATTTGATTAGATTATCCATGTGGCTCACTAATAAGATTATATCTGAAGCAAAATTATTTACTGCCACCGTTAGGTCCTGGCGTGCCTTCCAGATGATATTCAATGTAACCTCCACGGGAGCCAAAAACTCCAAGCTGATAGCTCTTACGGGTTTAGGAGTGGCACCGCCAAAACGGGTTCAGCTGTAAACGACTTCCGTTTCAGCATACACTCCTAACTCACTCCTCCACTCCTTTGGGCATGGTGGTTAAATGATTTGAGAACGATGGAGTTGTTTCCAGGTCCAAGAGCATCGACGCTCCTTCACCAGTGCTAATCAAAGGACTCATCAACCCAGTCATCTGTGGGCAGTTCGTCGCGCAGCGGTCCCACACTTGCTGCACAGGGGACAAAACGCTGGCCATCGGCGGCTGACCCCCCATTGTCCCCTTGCTCTCAGTTAAGGCAAATGCAAAGAGGAAACTTCAAGTAAACACTACTACTACTACTACTACTAACTAGCATTTCTAAAGCGCTACTAGGGTTACGCAGCGCTGTACAATTTAGACATAGAAGGACGGTCCCTGCTCAAAGAGCTTACAATCTAAAAGACAAGAGAACAATCTAAAGACAAGTGAACAATCTAGAGGACGAGTGAACAGTTAATCTGATAGAGTGGATAGATAGGGGCATTCTGTCTATCTAGAGCGGTTAGGCGCCGAAGGCAGCATAGAAGAGGTGAGTTTTAAGCAGAGATTTGAAGATGGGTAGGGAGGGGGCATGGCGTATGGGTAAAGGAAGATTGTTCCAGGCATAGGGTGAAGCAAGGCAGAATGAGCGGAGCCTGGAGTTGGCAGTGGTGGAGAAGGGTACTGAGAGAAGGGCTTTGTCCTGTGAGCGGAGGTTACGGGCGGGAACATAGGGGGAGATGAGGGTGGAGAGGTAGTGAGGAGCCGCAGACTGAGTGCACTTGTAGGTAAGGAGGAGGAGCTTGAATTGTATGCGATATCTGATTGGAAGCCAATGAAGTGATTTGAGGAGAGGGGTGATATGAGTATATCGGTTTTGGCGGAATATAAGACGTGCAGCAGCGTACTGAACTGATTGAAGGGGGAATAGATGGCTGAGTGGGAGGCCGGTGAGGAGTAAGTTGCAGTAATCAAGGCGAGAGGTAATGAGAGCGTGGACGAGAGTTCTGGTGGTGTGCTCAGAGAGGAAAGGGCGAATTTTGCTGATGTTGAAGAGGAAGAAGCGACAGGTCTTGGCAGTCTGTTGGATATGCGCAGAGAAGGAGAGGGAGGAGTCAAAGATGACTCCGAGGTTGCGGGCAGATGGGACGGGGAGGATGAGGGTGTTATCAACAGAGATAGAGAGTGGAGGAAGAGGAGAAGTGGGTTTGGGAGGAAAGACGAGGAGCTCGGTCTTGGACATGTTCAGCTTCAGGTGGCGGTTGGACATCCATGCCGCGATGTCGGATAAACAGGCCGATACCTTGGCCTGGGTCACCGCGGTGATGTCAGGTGTGGAGAGGTATAGCTGAGTGTCATCGGCATAAAGATGATACTGGAAACCATGAGACGAGATCAGCGAGCCCAGGGAAGAGGTGTAGATTGAGAAGAGAAGGGGTCCAAGGACAGATCCCTGGGGAACTCCAACACATAGTGGGATGGGAGTGGAGGAAGATCCATGGGAGTGTACCCTGAAAGTGCGGTGGGAGAGATAAGAGGAGAACCAGGAGAGGACAGGGCCTTGGAATCCAAAAGAGGATAACGTGGCAAGAAGTAAATCATGGTTGACAGTGTCAAACGCGGCGGAAAGATCGAGGAGGATGAGGATGGAGTAATGACCTCTGGATTTGGCCAGGAGCAGGTCATTGCAAACTTTAGAGAGTGCTGTTTCTGTCGAGTGCAGAGGGCGAAAACCGGATTGAAGTGGATCGAGGATGTCATGAGAGGAGAGAAAATCAAGGCAGCGGCTGTGAACGGCGCGCTCAAGTAATTTGGAAAGGAAGGGTAAAAGAGAGATGGGGCGGTAGTTAGAGGGGCAGGTAGGGTCAAGTGAAGGTTTTTTTAGGAGAGGTGTGACAACAGCGTGTTTGAAGGTGTCAGGGACAGTTGCCGTGGAGAGAGAGAGGTTGAGGATGCGACAGATGGCGGGGGTGACAGTATGGGAGATAGTGTTGAGTAGGTTGGTGGGGATGGGATCAGAGGAACAGGTGGTGCATTTCGAGGAGGAAAGAAGGCGGGAAGTTTCATCCTCGGTGATCTCAGGAAAGGAGGAGAAGGAGACCTGGGTAGGTTGGTTGAGGGAGAGGGTTAAAGGGTGAAGGGGAGGTGGAGGTTTGGTCGTGAACTCAAGGTTGATCTTTTGCACTTTGTCGCGGAAGTAGTCGGCCAGTGATTGAGGAGAGAGAGAAGGGGGAGTAGGAGCGGGGGGCACTTTTAGGAGGGAGTTAAGGGTGGTGAAGAGACGACGAGGGTTGGAGCTGAGAGAATTGGTCAATTGGGTGTAGTAGTCCTGTTTTGCACGGAATAGGGAGGAGTGGAGGGAGGATAGCATGAATTTGTAGTGGAGGAAGTCTGAAAGGGTACGAGATTTCCTCCAGAGGCGCTCAGCGGATCGGGTGCAGGAGCGAAGGTAACGGATGCAAGGAGTCAGCCAGGGCTGGGGATTGGTGCGCTTTGTGGGACGGGAGATGGATGGCGCGAGGGTGTCCAAAGCAGAGGAGAGAGCGGTATTGTAAGCGGAGACCGCTGTGTCGACAGTTACGAGGGACGTGATGGAGGGGAGGAGATTAGAGATAGTAGATGATAGGGTGGAGGGGTCAATAGCCTGGAGGTTCCTGGAGGTGGTGGTTAAAGTTGGACGGGGTGGAGGGGGGGGGGGAGTGAAGAAGTGTGAATGTGATCAGGTGATGGTCGGAGAGAGGAAGAGCTGAGACGTGGAAATTGGAGGGTGAGCCGGAGGAGGAGAGGACGAGGTCAAGACAATGTCCGTCACGGTGAGTAGGGGTGGTGGAGCACAGCTGGAGGTTGAAGGAGGATGTTAGGGTGAGGAACTTAGAAGTATGGGGGTCGGATAGGTCATCAGCATGTACGTTAAAGTCTCCGAGAATGAGGGACGGAGATGAGGGGTCAAGAAAGACAGAGAGCCAAGCATCAAAGTCGGTAAGGAAGGAAGGGAAGGATTTATCCGGGGGGCGGTAAATGACTGCCACTCTGAGTGGTAGCGGGTAAAATAGCCGGATGGAATGGACTTCGAAGGATGGGAAGCAGTGCGATTGCGGTAGGTGGAGGGGTTGGAAACTACAGGAGGGTGATAGTAGTAGCCCAACGCCTCCGCCGCGGCCGATTGGGCGGGGCGTGTGGGAGAAGAGATAGCCTCCATGGCAGAGGGCTGCAACTGAGGCAGAGTCTTCCGGGGAGATCCAGGTTTCGGTTAGGGCGAGCAGTTGAAGGGAGCGAGAGATAAAGAGATCGTGGGTGAGAGGCAGTTTGTTGCAGACTGAGTGGGCATTCCACAAGGCGCATGAGAAGGGGAGGGAGGAGGGGGGAAGGAGGGGAATAGAGACGAGATTGGAAACATCCCGGGACCGTTCACAAGGATAGGATGGGGACAGGTGGGGGGGACCCGGATTAGGGTTAATGTCTCCTGCGGATAGCAGGAGGAGGAGCAAGAGAGTGCGGAGGAGGGTGGGGGAGGTCGGGCGACGAAGGCGACGAAGAGGACAGAAGAGGACAGAACTTCAGAGGACAGCTGGGCCATTGAGCGTACAAGCCTCAGGTCACCATCTTTCCACTCTTCCTAGTTTGGGACACTCTTTGTCTGGTTTCTCCTCAGAGGGCCTGTCTGATATGGGTAACCCTTCAGCATAGCCCCTTGAGTCATTGAAACATGGAAGCCCCTCCACCACTACAAGGTGGTGTCCCTTCGGAGAGGGCTTATTTTGTTTTTATTGTTATGCTCAATAGTGGGATTTGAGTTTGAGATTTATTTTTATTCTGTTTAGCTATTGCACTCAATTACACCTTCTCTCCGGTGTCTCCCATCACCTTTTCCCTTGAGATTAGGGGAAGGGGAAAGTTTGTGTTCTAGGAAAATTTATTCTGCACGATTTATTTTCTAAACTACTTTGGATCAATAAATTTCTTTGAAGAAAGGTGATATGTAAGAATAAAATAGAATGGAAAATAGACTAGCAGAATCACATTGTCATACAAGTTGTTCATGTTGCTATACTTGCCTCTGAGCAGCTTTGTTGCTGTTATTTTTCTTTTTCCCACCAGTCAAACACTGCGAGCTGCTCATTTACCCCATTTTATTTTTCCTTTTCTCTGGCTGGAAAAAACCTAGTTGACAAGTACAAAGAAATCGGCCATGCTTGTGAGTAATGCAGTCTGATGGTACTGACATGGAGGGGCATAATCGAACGCGAACGCCCATGTGTAAAAACGTCTATCTCCGGAGACGGCTCCGCGAAGAGGCGGAGCGAACCGTAAAATCGAAACGAGATGGTCGTCCATCTTCGGTTTCGATTATACGGTTTGGCCCGCTGAAATCCCATCATTTGTGTCGACTCTAGAGATAGACGACACAAATGGTGAGATCGCTGGACCTAGAGGTGGCCGTCCGCGGTTTTCAGCGATAATCGAAAACGCTGCTGGCCATCTCAAAAATGGACCTAATCCAAGCCATTTGGCTGTGGGAGGGGCCAGCATTCGTAGTGCACTGGTCCCCCTGAGATACCTCAAATATCATACCTAGCTCCATGACAGCAGTATGCAGGTCCCCGGAGCAATGTTAGTTTAGTTGGTGCTGTGCGGGACCAATGCAGAGAGCAAAAATCGGAAGAAAAAAAAACATGCAAGTGCAGTCAGGGACGTCCAAATTAAAACAATAGTAATAGGGGGATTCGAACCAGAGCAATTTTAGTTTAGTCGGTGCTGCGCGGGACCCATGCAGAGAGCAAAAATCAGAAGAAAAAAAAAAACATGCAAGTGCAGTCAGGGACGTCAAAAAAAAAAAAAAAACATGCAAGTGCAGTCAGGGACGTCCAAATTAAAACAATAGTAATAGTGGGATTTGAACCAGCCACCTTCTGATTACAAGACCTGTGCTCTAACCACTGCACCACTTATTCAGCTGCCTAGACCTTCTTCCCTTTCCATTAAGTCCCTCCAAGTTTGTCAGCCAATCACAGCTCGTTTAGTTGACACCGATGTCAGGTAAATGAGCTGTGATTGGCTGACAGAAACTTGGAGGGACTTAATGGAAAGGGAAGGAATGTCTAACCAGCAGAAGGTGGCTGGTTTGAATCCCCTATTACTATTGTTTTAATTTGGACGTCCTTGACTGCACTTGCATGTTTTTTTTTCTTCCGATTTTTGTTCTCTGCATGGGGTCCCGCGCAGTACCAACTAAACTAAAATTGCTCGGGGGACCTGCATACTGCTGTCATGGAGCTAGGTATGGTATTTGAGGCTGACATAGAGGCTGGAAAAAATATTTAAACAGTTTGCTTACTTTATTTATTTTTTGTCTATTAGATTGTAAGCTCTTTGAGCAGGGACTGTCTTTCTTCTATGTTTGTACAGCGCTGCGTATGCCTTGTAGCGCTATAGAAATGCTAAATAGTAGTAGTAGTAGTAGTAGTAGTAGAGTGGGAGGGGGTTAGTGACCACTGGGGGAGACAGGGGAGATCATCCCAGATTTTCTCCGGTGGTCATCTGGTCAGTTTGGGCACTTTTTGGAAGCTTGGTCGTGAAAAAAACAGGACCAACTTTGTGTGGACTAAATGCTCGTTGGGGACATCTTGCTTCTTTCCATTATCAGGCGCGGAGGTCCATCTGTTAACCACGCCCCGGAACGCCCCTGTCCCGCCTTCATTACCGTTCAGTCACACCCCCGAGAATTTCACCCGTCCCCGTGACAGAAAGCAGTTGGGGCCGTCCAAATTCAGCTTTCGATTATACCTGTTTTTGAGATGGACGTCCATCTCCCGATTTGTGTCGGAAGATGGGCGTCTCTTTCGAAAATAAGCTGGATGGCCTCTATGCTTTCAAAGACAGGCTATCTGAAATTTGTGGTACTTCCTGTTTGTGGCAAAACACGTGATCTTCAGTTGCATTTTGTCTGCGTTGCTGATGACGAGCCATGATCCTGCCCTTTTCCACTTCTTTCCTGTGACATGGCTTTATCTCCTTTTTGAAAAAAAAAAATATTTTAGCTGTTTTGTTTGAGGCGTGAATTTCATAATGTTCATTTTCCCAATGGTAGCCACACCACTGGGATTCAAACACTGCCTTTGTGGCAGCCAATAAAGTTTCTTAAAAAGGGGAAAAAAAAATAAATAGGAGGAAATATTTTTTCACTCAAGAAATAGTTAAGCTCTGGAACTCTTTGCCGGAGGATGTGGTAACAGCAGTTAGCATATCTGGGTTTAAAAAAGGTTTGGACAAGTTCCTGGAGGAAAAGTCCATAGTTTGCTATTGACAGACATGGAAAAGCTACTGCTTGCCCTGGGATTGGTAGCATAGAGTATTGCCTCTGTTTGGGTTTCTGCCAGGTACTTATGACCTGGCTTGTACACTGTTGTAAACAGAATACTGGGCTACATGAGACTATTGGTTTGACCCAGTATGGCTGTTCTTATGTTCTAAAATGAATGAGTCCAGGAAGGATCTAGTGCTAACCTATCTGCCAAGATCTTGGCAAGAAGCGACATTAGGTTCAAGAGATATGGGGCTGATATGAACTACATATTGTAAGAATTTCAGCAGGGTCATGTCCCCAGTTATACCAGAGTATTTTGCAAGCTGGAGGAGGTAGTTCTACGGACCGCGCCTCAGTACCTACCCAGCTGCTGGTCCAAATTTCTCGCCAGAGGACTTGAGCTATGCCACTTTCATACAGGAGATGGTGTCAACACTTTTCCATTGACATATGTAAGGAGCAAGATCTTAGGACAGAGGTTTATGACCTCTTAGTTTCTGGACAAACTCTGGGATATGACAGCTGTCCTATTCCATAGGGTCCTGCAGATCTGTGCATAGCTGTGCATCACCTTCCCTCTTCTGTCTTTTTTTAGCCATGTTCTTCATGGAGGCCACAGAGAAAGTTGGCATGTCTCGTATGTTCACAGAAAAAAAAAAGCACAGGCATTAAATCTTCAGACAATACTGCAGACAACTGAGCTAATGCTTCTGTGCCTCCTCAGACTTGGCATTAAAGCCTTTGTCTTCTGTACTTTCTCTCCATCAGTGCAGTATAGCTAATTAGCCTCACTATTATGCTTTTAAATATGCTGTGCACTAGTGTCTAAGGCTAGGCTTTGTGCAGAGTTAGCTTAATTACAGAACCACTTTCTGCATTGTGTTCTAAAGGCATTCTAACCCTGCACAAAGTCTGAGCGCACTTTATTGTTTTGACCTCTCTCTCTCTCTCTCTCTCTCTCATGCCTAGGCTGACCTTACTTGAGAGGAATATAGCTAGTCCCATGGTATTAGATCTGTGGTGACCTTCATTGCCCATTGTCTTCCTCCATGACGAGACTTTAGTCCACACGTTTTTGCCTCTTTGCAGAATAGTAATTTTGGACAGTCCATTCTCCAAGGCCTTTTGAATGGGACACAGGATATTATAAGGAGTTGTCTAAGTTGTTATAAAATGAAAGCAGTAAAAACTGTGTGTGAGTGTGGCCATATATGTAAGCATACACATGGTGGCATTTTTTGTCCTTCCTGTTAGCAGTGTTGTTGGTGCTTTCTCCCTCCTTTTGTTGAGTCCCACTTGTATGAAGTGATGAACCTGCTTGTTTTCAGAGAAAACGACATTTCTTTCTTGCAGCTAATATTTTCAAGAGAGCAGTTTACTAGGTAGACATCTTTCTGCCGTCCCAATTAGGAGTTCTTCCTCAAAGATGTGTTATCACAATGGATAGGAGCAGTGAGGCTGCAGCAACATATGATCTCACTCCCTCAGACACAAAAGGTTTAGGTCTTTCCAGAACGCTCTCTGAAAGAGATGAACTGCTATATTCTGAGAGAATCTGTTACAGATTGCTAACTTGGCTTTATTGATTTTGATAAAGTGAACTTACATAGTAACATAGTAAATGATGGCAGATAAAGACCTGAACGGTCCATCCAGTCGGCCCAACAAGATAACTCATTTTACATGGTATGTAATACTTTATATATATATCCGAGTTTGATTTGTCCCTGCCTTTCTCGGCAAAGACCGTAGAAGTCCGCCCTGCACCGGTTTTATTCTCCAAATGCCGGTGTTGCCACCCATGTCCGCTAAGATTCCATAGATCCATTCCTTCTAAACAGGATTCCTTTGTGTTTATCCCATGCATGTTTGAATTCCATTACCGCTTTCATCTCCACCACCTCCCGCGGAAGGGCATACCACGTATCCACCAGCCTCTCCGTGAAAAAATAGTTTCTGACATTACTCCTGAGTCTGCCCCCCTGCAACCTCAATTCATGTCCTCTAGTTCTGCCACCTTCCTGTCTCCGGAAAAGGTTCGAATGTGGATTAATACCTTTCAAATATTTGAACGTCTCTATCATGTCACCCCTGTTTCTCCTTTCCTCTAAGGTATACATGTTCAGGTCGGCAAGTCTCTCCTCATATAGTTTGCAACGCAAATCCCATACCATTTTCGTAGCTTTTCTTTGCACCGCTTCCAGTCTTTTTACATCTTTAGCCAGATACAGCCTCCAAAACTGAACACAGTAGTCCAAGTGGGGCCTCACCAACGACTTGTAGAGGGGCATCAACACCTCCTTTCTTCTGCTGGTTATACCCCTCTCTATGCAGCCTAGCATCCTTCTAGCCACAGCCGTCACCTTGTCACATTGTTTCTTCACCTTCATATCCTCCGACACCAACACCCCAAGGTCTCTCTCCTGAGTCGAGCTTGCTAATCTCTCCCCTCCTATTCGGTATCTCTCATTTGGGTTTCTACACTCCAAATGCATCACTCTGCACTTCTTGGCATTAAATTTTGCCAAGAAGTGCAGAGCGATGCATTTGGGGTGTAGAAACCCAAAAGAGAGATACTGAATAGGAGGGGAGATGTTTTAGTTAAAGTATATTTTTTCTTCCCTTAAAGGTTGCAGTATAGTAATATATTTTGAATAACACTGAAGGATTTTAGCCATAAGATCTGTAGTAGAGCATTGGTAAGGCTGTAATTTGTTTCACATTCTTATTTGTTTTTATCTATGGTTTGATCATAGGGTTCTTCCCAAAACTGATAAGATATTCGGGGGGAGGGGGGTTATTTTCTTCAATATGAAAACAAGAATCTTTGCTGTACAGGATGAAATAATTCTGTTACTAATTCTGTGGACTAGGAAATTAGAGCATGGGCCTTGGTTTTCAGTTATACTAGATGGGATAGTGTTAGCATTTAGGGAATAAAATCTAGGCTAAAAGCCCACCTTTTTGATGCTGCTTTTAACTCCTAACCCTCACTTGTTCAGTACCCATGTTTTATCATTCCCACCTTAGTAATACCCTTATCTCTTATTTGTCCTATTTGTCTGTCTTAATTAAATGTAAGCTCTGTTGAGCAGGGACTATCTCTTTATATCCAGTTTACAGTGCTACGTACGTCTAGTAACACTATAGAAATGATTAATAGTAGTAGTAGAACATAATTATAAAAAACAGTTTTGGATGAAATTTATAGCATTTGACATATGACAGGATTCATGGCTGTTACTGGCATTAGTCTCAACAGCCAGGGTTTATGTAATTGTGCAATTTGGCATAGCTGTATCTTTTGTCCCAAAAGGATCTTGTTCCTGTGGCATAGATGTTATTACAAGATTGAACTATGAGAATGTCATGTGTGGCTTGACTGCTAAGCAAATGAAATCCAGATTCTGCAGATCATGGTGACCAGAATCTTTGTAGGGCTGAAATCAATGGTTCATGTGACCATTGTTCTGAAGGTTCATGTGACTGTTGTTCAGTAGAAGCCAAGTGCAGATTTAGGGTTATGGCACTGACCTTTAAGGTGCTAGGTAGTAAGGGACCTAAATATTTGTCAGATTGATTGGTTTGCAATGAGCCTGAAGAATTTGCTGGTTGTTGTGGGCATAAATGCATACTAGATAGACTAAAATTAGGTACGGGAATTTCTTCAGCACCAAAACTGTACAATTCTATACCAGAGAAAGCTGAAGCAGAAGGGAAGTATCTGAGATTTCTAAAGCTTGTAAAAATATGACTATTTGACTACATTTACAAGGAAAGATTTTTTTTGTACTGGTTTGGACTAGCATGTAGCTGATGGAATGTAGGGGGTGAGTTGTCCTGATGGGGGTGGAGGGTGGGAATGGGAAGATTTTTCTTCTGCATTGTTTGGATTATGTTTAATGTGAATTCAGATCATTTCAGAATTGTTTAATGAAGAAATGAGTAATAAGGTCACATAAAAGTAACGTCATACTGTATTTTTAATTTTACTTAGACGACAATTATTTGGGATGCCCATACTGGTGAAGCAAAACAGCAGTTTCCTTTCCACTCTGGTAAGTCTTGTGTGGACAACGGAATAAAGGAAAGGAAACCAACCAGGTAGTACTGATGAAGGACCGGGACAGGAGAAACCCGTTATAAAAAGGAGAAAAAAAATATAAAAAATCCCCACCGGTATAGCAAAACTGGTTTCTCCGAGGACAAGCAGGACTTCTTATTGTTACAGCTGGGTGACATCATCTGATGGAGCCCAGTGCAGACGCTGACTAGCGAGTACAGTAGAAAATTCTAGTAGCTTCCCACCGCTCATACACTGGTGTCTTCCCACCCAACGCATGAGTGCAAGCCCTCTAGTCTTAGTTTTCCCGCTGAGCACAGAGGAAGCGTTCCTGTGTTATTCCCTCACACTCCGTTTTTGCTAAAGACTTGTTTGTCTTCCCATGCAGGTTTTTTGTTTTATTTTCTTCGTTTTCCTTCTGTTTTCATTTTTCCTCATCCCCTTATATTTTGTTAGAGTTCTCGGCTTTTCAAGTTTTCTTTGTTTTTCGGGTGTGGCTGCGCAGTTAGTCCACAGCTCTGTCCTCAATTTGAACACTGCCCTTTTTTTTTTTTTTAGTTTATTCAAGATTGAGGAGTTTAATTTAGCCAAGATTCTTTTTTCGATGTCTCAGAAGACCCCCCCCCCCCCCCCCCCCGTGACTTCAAAAGGTGTTCCAAGTGTAGACACATGATTTCTGCTGTGGACCCGCACAATTGATGCATTGGGTGCCTTGGGTCAAATCATGACCCCTCTGATACTGATTAAATGATGGTGAGAACTCAGTGGGTGCGACTGGCTCAAATGGAGCTTCTTTTTGGCTCCTTGAAGGCCGGATCATCAACTTTGGCACCGGCGTCATCGACTTCCATGGCAGCTTCGACTTCAGCATCCACTGGGAGTTCACCGACATTGAGTGGGTCTCCACCTGCCTCGACACCGGGCACTGGTAGCAGGCCCAGGACTGGTCAGCTTTGGACCCAATACTGAGGATGCATACGGATTCAGTGTGATCCTCATTGGCACTGGGGGATTAAGGCTGTGTGCATCAGGGGAAGCCCAAGAAGCACAAGCATCAGTCTTCCTTGAGGCATGGGGTTAGAAGCATCGGGACATTGGATCCTCCAATACTAGACAAGCACCGCCGCCAGGAGGAGCGCTCCCCCTCTTTAGGTGCCGGTACGTAAGTCACTGATCAGCCTGGTCCCCGCCTCCAGTTTGGCACCGACTTCTCAGACTGCCTGTGCCGATGCCCACCGTTAATGGAGCGGTTCTGTAGCATGCTCTTGAGAGGAACTGGCGCAGTTGCTGCAGGGGCTCCCGCTTTTGCATTGAGGGTGCTTGCCCCGCTGGTGGAACATCCTCAGGCCCTCACAGAGGCTCCATTGGTGCCGTTGCCCAGATCTTCGATACAAGCGCTTTGTGAGGTGTTGATGTCAGGGCAGGCAGTACTGCCTTCTGCATCGGGCTTCCCTGGAGTCTGAGGGTAGGGCTGCACCTCAAAGCTCCTCAGAGTGTAAGCACCATTCCACCAGGCTGAGTTTGGTGCAGACTCATTCACCTGCACCTGAGTATGATGTAGGGAATGATAAGGACTGCTCATGGGAGTCAGATGAGGATCCACATTACTTCTTGGGTAGGAGTCATATGGAATTCCGTCTGAACCCCCTCTCCTCCTTAAGAGGGATGGAAATCTCCACCTGAGGTGCTCTCTTTCACCAGTTTTGTGGGGAGATGGCTGCAGCTGTCCCATTTAAGTTGGGGATGAAAGAGGAGCCCACAGTAGAGATGTCTGTTCTGGGTTATAAGTCTTCTCCTAAGGAAGGTGTCACTGTACTATTGCACCCTATCCTAAAGGATGCACTGTTGAAGAACTGGGAGTCTCCCCTCTTAGTTCAGGTCTCAAGAAGATGGATGTGCAGTATCATATCCAGAAGGCTCCCAGATTTAAGAAGGCACAGTTGCTGCACAACTCATCACGTGATCTCCGGTGTTACTCTTTTAAATGGAAGAGGTTTGCTGTCTGGTGTAAGGGCAATGCCTTAGATCCCTTCTCTTTCCCTACACAAAACTGCTTAGTACCTCCTGCATCTCTCTGAGTCTGGTTTGAAAACCAACTCGGTAAGGGTTCATCTCTTTGCAGTTGCCGCTTATCACCGTGTAGGAGTCAGTGAGCTCCAGGGCCCTGGTAGCTCACCCACTGTATACTAAATTTAATCACAACAGAGTAGTCCTCTGCATGCAACCCATCCTGGCGAAAGTGTGCTGCATACTTTAAACTGCAAGCAAGCCTTAGCCTTCTCTCTGGAGCGAACTCATGCCCATAGAGAGTCAATCCAGCCTTTTGTTTCTTTTGACCCCAACAGGTTGAGGGTGGTCATTGGCAAATAGGCACTTTCAAATTGAATAGCAGATTTCATCTCCTTTGCTTATGCCCAGGCTGAGCTGACTCTTGAGGGTCATGTAATGGCTCACAATGTTGGAGCCATGGCTGCATCAGTAGGCCACTTGAGATCAGCCTCCATATAGGAGATTTGCAAGGCTGTGATGTGATGTCTTCAGTCCACACATTCACATCCCACTACTGTTTAGATCAGAATACCCAATGCAGCAATCTGTTCGGACAGGCAGTTCTGCAGAATGTGGTGTCTAGAATCCAGCTTCACCCTCCTAGGCCCTGTTTTATTCTATTCTAGGCGGCACCTACACAGCTATAATGTATATAGTTTCAGGTTGATTGATTCAGTTTCAACATTTTGAGACTCAGTTATACTAGCTTTCTTGTTTTTGATGAACCTGGTAGCTAGTGATTCTCAGATTTGAGAATAAGAAGTCCTGCTTGCCCTTGGAGAAAGCAAAAAAACTTACCTGTAGCTGTTGTTCTCCAAGGACAGCAGGCTAATTATTCTCACATACCCTCCCACCTCCCCTAGGAGTTGAATTTAGTTGTAGGCTTTTTGTTTTTTCATCTCATGTCGGGCAGGAAGGCACCAGTGCATACATGGTGGGATGCTGCTAGAATTTTCTACTGTACTCGCTAGTCAGTGTCCGCACTGGGCTCCTTCGGATGACTGCCCAGGTGAGAATAATTGGCTGCTGTCCTCGGAGAACACCAGCTACAGGTAAGTATCTTAGCTTTATTGTCATAAATAAAATTGCTAAAACAAATGAAAACCAGAAACCCAAGATGCCCCGTTTTGTCCACTGCCTGTATCAGGAGTGTCAAAATACATATAAAATATTTGAATGAACAGAATACATATAACAATTTATGGGGTAGATATTCAGCCGACAGCAGTGAGTGGCGTTTTTTTTTTTTTTTTTGGGGGGGGGGGGGGGGGGGGGGGAGTTTACCCTCTGCTGGCATTATTCCTGGGTATTCAGTGTCTGGTCATGTCCATGCACTGGCATTGATTATTCAGTTTTATGTTGCCGGCTCTCTCATGTAATTAAGTGCAATATTCAGTAGTTAACCACTCAAGCGACACCACATAAATATAGAACACTGTTTTATGTAGTCCGATTTGGCCATTTAAGGGGGGATTAATAAAGCATTTATGTGCTTAAGTGCCAATATTCAGCATTTGGGATGGGTAGTCCACCTAGGTGGATGGATAGCAAAATCCCACGCAACACACAAAACAGAAGAAAAAGTGGGAAATGCACCATTGACTCCAGAGGCAGGGACAACTGAGTTGAACAGGAAAACTTTTTATTACGGACTCAACACACATCTGTGTTTTGGCCACAGGCCTGCCTCAGGAGCCTTTGTAGTGTGGGTTCGGGTGTAGAGCCACTTTGTCTAGGGGGTCTTGAAGAAGACCTTTGTACTCAAAAAATGGGGAACATCGCATCAAGCGGCCAAAATCCATGGTATTACTGTCATACCGTGGATTTTGGACGCTTGATGCACTGTTCCCCTTTTTTTGAGTTCAAAGATCTTTTTCAAGACCCCCTAGACAAAGTGACTCTTCACCCAAACCCACAGTACCTGTGACCGAAACACAGATCTGTGTCGAGTCCGTAATAAAGTTTTCCTATTCAACTCAGTTGTCCCAGTCTCTGGAGTCATTGGTCCATTTCCCAATATTCAGTATTTAACAGCCTAAGGGGTGAATTCATCAAACAGCATTAGGGCCTTTAATGTGTGTTAAGGGAATAAGCGCATTCTAAATGGTAAACCCATAGGTATAAAATGGGCTTCTTAGCATTTAGTGCACATTAATTCCCTTAACGCCCACGCAAAGGCCCTAACACTGCTTGATGAATTCCCCCCTTATGCTCTTTAAGTGCTGAATATTGGCATTCAGCCATGTAAGTGGTTACCATTCCCGGATTGCCAAAAAATAGCGGTCTTTCAGTTTTCCAATCAGGGTTGATATCGGTGGTGCTAACTGGTTAAGTGCTGCTGAATATCAGCAGATAGCCCTGCACAGATGATTTAAATATCAACCCCTGCACGAATATAAAATTCATAGGTGTTTGATTCATATTATTGTGTTTGGGTCATTGTTTTTTGTTTTAACTGTTTATTTGTGACAATAAACAAGTCTTATGTAGAAATAGCATTTAGTTCTTTTGGTAATAGACTAGCAGGGCATAAATTGATGCTCATTTCATAGTTTACAATTTGATTAAAATTAATATTCTCATTTTTAAAAAAAATTAGCATTTTAACTTGCCAAACTTTTTTTTTTTACAGTTTAGCACAATGATTAGCGGTTAGTGTATCTGGGTTTAAAAAAGGTTTGGACAAGTTCTTGGAGGAAAAGTCCATAGTCTGCTATTGAGAGAGACATGGGGAAGCCACTGCTTACCCTGGGACTGGTAACATGAAATGTATTTTTGACTTGGCTCTCGGCCACTGTTAGAAACAGGGTACTCGGCTAGATGGAACATTGGTCTGACTCAGTATGGCTGTTCTTTTGTACTTACGTAACATTCTGTCTGCATCTTACATTGCAAGCTTACAAAGAAATCTTAAATTGTAAGTCGAGTATCATATACAAGTTTTGTTTTTCTACTTCTTTTTTTTTTTTTTTTTTTTTTTTTTAATAGCACCGGCATTAGATGTGGATTGGCAGAGTAATAACACATTTGCCTCCTGCAGTACAGACATGTGTATTCATGTTTGTAAACTGGGACAAGATAGGCCCATTAAAACATTCCAGGGGCATACGGTAAGGTTTGTTTCATAATAACCTAAATGTCAAAACATGTACACTTTAAAAAAAAGTTTTTTTTTACATATTTTTTTGTGTTAATTACATAAGCTGTCTTAGAGGTGGGAATGGAAAAGAGGGGAACATTTTTCTTCCCCCCCCCCCCCTTGTTTTGCAGAATAATTCTTTGTAAAAGATGTGACCTAATTAACAGTGCATGTTACATTTAAACATAGTTGGATACATCTACCTTTAGCTTGCCAGTTACTGTTCAATGTTTATTAATCTTTTTTACAAAATTTTAGAATGAAGTAAATGCGATCAAATGGGATCCAACTGGTAATCTTCTTGCATCCTGTTCAGATGACATGACGTTAAAGGTACTGTAGCCTTCTGAAATTTTAAGGGATGGAGGGGATGGGAGAGTGGACAAGGGAGTTGGTGGCCCTTACGGGTGGAGGAGAAGAGAGAGCAGACAAGGGGTGAAGGGGAGGGGAGATGCTGGGCTGCAAGAGTGGAGGGAGAGAGAAAGAGAGAGGGAAGATGCTGGGCTACAGTGGTGGAATCTTGTGGGAGAAACCACAAGGGTTATCAAGGAGAAAGTGAGAAGAGGATGGTGAGTACAGAAAGTAGAAGTGTAGTAGTGGGGAAATAGAATAGGAGGCCAGGAAAGGAGTGAGACAGGAGAAATGAGTGCCAGAGGGTGAGAGGAGGAGATGAAAAGTTGATAGGTAAGTGATATATAGATGGAATACTGAAGAGTAAGAGGGTGAAATTTGAAAGGACAGACACAAAAGAAAGACAGGAAAATATATCAGAGGAACATGTAGTGAGGAAATGGAAGAAGATAGGAGAAAAGTGGAGAAAGGACAAATGGACAGCATCTGCTAGAAAGAGAGCAGAAGACTTGACAGGAAAACAGAAAAGAGAAACTTCAACCAGCATGCTTGGAAAAATAAAATGCGCAGACAACAAAGGTATAAAGTGTTTTATTTCACTTTTATTAAGTAGGATATGTTAGGTTTTTGAAATGTGCATCATGGATGTCTTTGTGTTTTGTTCAGTACAAAAGGAAATGCATTTCTGATTTTATTTCTCCCATTTTATGGAATATGCCTAGTTTGATGACTTAGGCTTCCCAGTTCAATTTTTTATCTTCATATTTGTTTCTTAATTTGTGGTCCCTTGTTCTTTATTTATTGAGGGTTTCTGTGTTGTGTGTGACCAAGACATGGTATTCTGTTTGCATTTAGTTTCTGTGTAGAAATCTATAGCAGTTTCACTTCTGTTTTTTTCTAGTAGTAGGTATATTGGTGTTCTAAGGCCCCATGTAATATTTGTAGTGCTTCCTGTTCTTAGGTAGAGTTCATGTTTTGAATCATAGGAATTAATGCTACTGTTGTATGGTAGGTTTGCTAGCTCTATGTTGAGTTTTTTTTTTTAGGTTTTGTATTTCACAGTGTTCCTGGTAGTGAAGAGAGATATATTGCTATTCTCCGAGGACAAGCAGGCTGCTTGTTCTCACTGATGGGTGACGTCCATGGCAGCCCCTCCAATCGGAAACTTCACTAGCAAAGGCCTTTGCTAGTCCTCGCGCGTCCATGCGCACCGCGCATGCGCGGCCGTCTTCCCGCCCGAACCGGCTCGTGTTCGTCAGTCTTCTTGTGTCCGCGCTCAGTACAGTCGTGTTTGCGCCGTTCGCGCCCCTTAAGTTGACCCTCGCGCGTCTTTTGACTTTTTCGCTCTTAAAAAAAAATAAAGGGATTTCGGAGAAGGGCCTTACGGTCTTTTTCCCTTCCCCATATTTCTAGTTTTTGGCCCCGATAAGTTTTCTTTCGTTTTTGGGGTAGGCCCCTTTGAGGCCTCGGGTCGAGTTTTTTTCTCCCCCTCTTTTTGGTGCCTTACCGCAATTACGAGTTTTGATTTCGCCGGCGTGATTTTTCCGCCCATGTCATCGAAGTCTCCCAGCGGCTTCAAGAAGTGCACCCAGTGCGCCCGGGTAATCTCGCTGATAGGCACGCGTCATGTCTTCAGTGTCTGGGGGCTGGGCACCACCCGCAGGCCTGTAGTCTTTGCGCCCTTTTACAGAAAAGGACTCAGGTAGCGAGATTGGCCCAGTGGAACGTTTTGTTCTCGGGCTCTTCGTCGGCATCGGCACCGGGAGTATCGAGTGCGTCGACGTCGACAGCGTCAAGACCTCCGCCCTCGGCCGCGACTGTATCGATTGCATCGAGGCATCGACCCTCTGCATCGTCGGGGCCGAGACATCGGAAGGCTGCGTCGGCGTCGGTGGTACCGGGACCTCCACTAGTGCTGATGTCGTCGGACGGTGGTGCTTCGTCTGGAGTGCAGGTGAGGGCTGTCCATTCTCCTGCTGGTGGCGGTGAGCCTTCGGGTGGGTCTCCCCCTACCCTGAGGGCTCCTGCGGTACAGCCCCCCCGAGACCGACCTTCTTCGGCCTCGGCCCTGAGGAAGCGACGGCTGGATTCTATGTCCTCGTCGGTACAGGGAAGCTCCGGTGACATGCTTCGTTTGAAAAAGTCAAAGAAGCATCGACACCGGTCTCCTTCCACCGTCGGTACCGAGAGCTCTGGGTCGCCGAGGGAGTCGGCACCCAGCAGGCATCGGCACTGGGAGGACCGCTCACCCTCTGTTCAGGAGGTGTCGATGCGCTCCACCTTGGACAGCCCGGAACAGCCTCCACGCCCGGAACAGACTCTGACTTCGACTCCTGCATCGGCTTCCATGTCTTTCTCCACAGCCGCCCTGCACGAGAGTCTCCGGGCCATTCACCCAGAGATCCTGGGAGAGCTGTTGCGCCCTTCCCCTCCGGTACCGGGGGTGCTTGCGCCACCGGTACCGTCGAGTGAGGCGCCGGCTGGCCCCTTGCCCGGGGTGAGGTCTCCGACATCGGTGCCGCTTGCGGTACCGACTGCGGTCGCCTCCCAGGAAGGCTCCCGACGACGTCGGCGGATGGAGCTTCGCCGGTGCGGGCGAGGGAGTCTACCTCTTGACGCTCCCACCGTGGCCGTGGTTCCACGGAGTCGTGCCGGGCACGGCTTCAGACACAGGTTCGTGAACTTGTGTCTGATACCGATGGTGAGGCCTCGTGGGAGGAGGAGGAGGACATCAGATATTTCTCTGACGAGGAGTCTGATGGCCTTCCTTCTGATCCCACTTCCTCCCCTGAAAGGCAGCTTTCTCCTCCCGAGAGTCTGTCTTTTGCGGCCTTTGTCCGGGAGATGTCTACGGCCATCCCCTTCCCTGTGGTTGTGGAGGACGAGCCCAGGGCTGAAATGTTTGAGCTCCTGGACTATCCTTCTCCACCTAAGGAAGCGTCCACAGTACCCATGCATCATGTCCTAAAAAAGACATTGCTGGCGAACTGGACCAAGCCTTTAAGTAATCCCCACATTCCCAAGAAGATCGAGTCCCAGTACCGGATCCATGGGCACCCAGAGCTGATGCGCACTCGGTTGCCTCATGACTCTGGAGTTGTGGATTTGGCCCTAAAGAAGGCTAAGAGTTCTAGAGAAAATGCTTCGGCGCCCCCGGGCAAAGACTCTAGAACCTTAGACTCCTTTGGGAGGAAGGCCTACCATTCCTCTATGCTCGTGGCCAAAATTCAGTCTTACCAGCTCTACACGAGCATACACATGCGGAACAATGTGCGGCAGTTGGCGGGCTTGGTGGACAAGCTCCCTCCTGAGCAAGCCAAGCCATTTCAGGAGGTGGTCAGGCAGCTGAAGGCGTGCAGAAAATTCCTGGCCAGAGGGGTGTATGACACCTTTGATGTTGCGTCCAGGGCCACTGCTCAAGGTGTGGTGATGCGCAGACTCTCATGGCTGCGTGCCTCCGACCTGGAGAATAGGATCCAGCAGTGGATTGCGGACTCGCCTTGCCGTGCGGATAATATTTTTGGAGAGAAGGTCGAACAGGTGGTAGAGCAACTCCACCAGCGGGATACCGCTTTCCACAAGTTCTCCCGCCGGCAGCCTTCAGCTTCTACCTCCACAGGTAGACGTTTTTATGGGGGAAGGAAGACTGTTCCCTACTCTTCTGGTAAGCGTAGGTACAATCCTCCTTCTCGACAGCCTGCAGCCCAGGCTAAGCCCCAGCGCACTTGCTCTCGTCAGCAGCGTGCGCCTCAGCAAGGCCCCTCGGTTCCCCAGCAAAAGCAAGGGACGAGCTTTTGACTGGCTCCAGCAGAGCATAGCCGACATCCAAGTGTCAGTGCCGGGCGATCTGCCGGTCGGAGGGAGGTTGAAAGTTTTTCACCAAAGGTGGCCAATCAGTGGGTTCTTCAAATAGTCCGGCAAGGATACACCCTCAATTTGGCCTCAAAACCTCCAAATTGTCCACCGGGAGCTCAGTCTTACAGCTTCCAGCACAAGCAGGTACTTGCAGAGAAACTCTCCGCCCTTCTCAGCGCCAATGCGGTCGAGCCCATGC
Source organism: Microcaecilia unicolor (assembly GCF_901765095.1). Lineage (NCBI taxonomy): Eukaryota > Metazoa > Chordata > Amphibia > Gymnophiona > Siphonopidae > Microcaecilia > Microcaecilia unicolor. Next base: position 201,931,604 of record NC_044040.1, on the reverse strand, counting down.
CATCCGGGCAAGAAGGGCTGGGATTCTATTCCAGGTACTTCCTTGTGGAAAAGAAAACGGGGGATGCGCCCCATCCTAGACCTAAGGGCCCTGAACAAATATCTGGTCAAGGAAAAGTTCAGGATGCTTTCCCTGGGCACCCTTCTCCCCATGATTCAGGAAAACGATTCGCTATGCTCTCTGGACTTGAAGGACGTCTACACGCACATCCCAATACTGCCAGCTCATAGACAGTATCTGCGATTTCAGCTGGGCACACGTCACTTCCAGTACTGTGTGCTACCCTTTGGGCTCGCCTCTGCGCCCAGAGTGTTCACGAAGTGCTTGGCTGTAGTAGCAGCGGCACTTCACTGGGGGTTCACGTGTTCCCATATCTTGACGATTGGCTGGTGAAGAACACATCCGAGGCAGGAGCTTTATAGTCCATGCAGATGACTATTCGCCTCCTGGAGCTACTGGGGTTTGTGATAAATTATCCAAAGTCCCATCTTCTCCCAGTACAGAGACTCGAATTCATAGGAGCTCTGCTGGATTCTCGGACGGCTCGTGCCTATTTCCCAGAGACGAGAGCCAACAACTTGTTGTCCCTCATCTCGCGGGTGCGAGCGTCCCAGCAGATCACAGCTCGGCAGATGTTGAGATTGCTGGGCCACATGGCCTCCACAGTTCATGTGACTCCCATGGCCCGCCTTCACATGAGATCTGCTCAATGGACCCTAGCTTCCCAGTGGTTTCAGGCTTCTGGGGATCTAGAAGACGTGATCCACCTGTCCACGAGTTTTCTCAAATCCCTGTATTGGTGGACGATTTGGTCCAATTTGACTCTGGGACGTCCTTTCCAAATTCCTCAGCCACAAAAAGTGCTAACTACGGATGCGTCCCTCCTGGGGTGGGGAGCTCATGTCGATGGTCCCTCCAGGAACGCGATCTGCAGATCAATCTTCTGGAGTTGCGAGCGGTCTGGAACGCTGTGAAGGCTTTCAGAGATCGGCTGTCCCACCAAATTATCCAAATTCAGACAGACAACCAGGTTGCCATGTATTACATCAACAAGCGGGGGCACCGGATCTCGCCCCCTGTGTCAGGAAGCCGTCAGCATGTGGCTCTGGGCTCGCCGTCACGGCATGGTGCTCCAAGCCACATATCTGGCAGGCGTAAACAACAGTCTGGCCGACAGACTGAGCAGGATTATGCAACCTCACGAGTGGTCGCTCAATTCCCGAGTAGTGCGCCAGATCTTCCAGGTGTGGGGCACCCCCTTAGTAGATCTCTTTGCATCTCGAGCCAACCACAAAGTCCCTCAGTTCTGTTCCAGGCTTCAGGCCCACGGCAGACTGGCATCGGATGCCTTCCTCCTGGACTGGGGGGAGGGTCTGCTGTATGCTTTTCCTCCCATACCTCTGGTGGGGAAGACTTTGTTGAAACTCAAGCAGGACCGAGGCACCATGATTCTGATTGCTCCTTTTTGGCCACGTCAGATCTGGTTCCCTCTTCTTCTGGAGTTGTCCTCCGAAGAACCGTGGAGATTGGAGTGTTTTCCGACCCTCATCACATAGGACGAAGGGGCGCTTCTGCATCCCAACCTCCGGTCTCTGGCTCTCACGGCCTGGATGTTGAGAGCGTAGACTTTGCCTCTTTGGGTCTGTCAGAGGGTGTCTCCCGCATCTTGCTTGCTTCCAGGAAAGATTCCACTAAGAGGAGTTACTTCTTTCTATGGAGGAGGTTTACCGTCTGGTGTGACAGCAAGGCCCTGGATCCTCGCTCTTGTCCTACACAGACCCTGCTTGAATACCTTCTGCACTTGTCTGAGTCTGGTCTCAAGACCAACTCTGTAAGGGTTCACCTTAGTGCAATTAGTGCATACCATTACCGTGTGGAAGGTAAGCCGATCTCAGGACAGCCTTTAGTTGTTCGCTTCATGAGAGGTTTGCTTTTGTCAAAGCCCCCTGTCAAACCTCCTACAGTGTCATGGGATCTCAGTCGTTCTCACCCAGCTGATGAAACCTCCTTTTGAGCCACTGAACTCCTGCCATCTGAAGTACTTGACTTGGAAGGTCATTTTCTTGGTGGCAGTTACTTCAGCTCGTAGAGTCAGTGAGCTTCAGGCCCTGGTAGCCCAGGCCCCTTACACCAAATTTCATCATAACAGAGTAGTCCTCCGCACTCACCCTAAGTTCTTGCCAAAGGTCGTGTCGGAGTTCCATCTGAACCAGTCAATTGTCTTGCCAACATTCTTTCCCCGTCCTCATTCCTGCCCTGCTGAACGTCAGCTGCACACATTGGACTGCAAGAGAGCATTGGCCTTCTATCTGGAGCGGACACAGCCCAACAGACATTCCGCCCAATTGTTTGTTTCTTTTGATCCCAACAGGAGGGGAGTGGCTGTGGGGAAACGCACCATATCCAATTGGCTAGCAGATTGCATTTCCTTCACTTACGCCCAGGCTGGGCTGGCTCTTGAGGGTCATGTCACGTCTCATAATATTAGAGCCATGGCAGCGTCGGTAGCCCACTTGAAGTCAGCCACTATTGAAGAGATTTGCAAAGCTGCGACGTAGTCATCTGTCCACACATTCACATCTCATTACTGCCTGCAGCAGGATACCTGACGCGACAGTCGGTTCGGGCAATCAGTGCTTCAGAATCTGTTCGGGGTTTAGGATCCAACTCCACCTCCTTAGGCCCATGTTTGTTCTGTTCCAGGCTACACTCTCAGTTAGTTGGATAAATTATTAGGTCAATCTCAGTTATGTCCTCGCCGTTGCGAGGCCCAATTGACCATGTTTGTTGTTTTGAGTGAGCCTGGGGGCTAGGGATACCCCATCAGTGAGAACAAGCAACCTGCTTGTCCTCGGAGAAAGCGAATGCTACATACCTGTAGAAGGTATTCTCTGAGGACAGCAGGCTGATTGTTCTCACAAACCCGCCCGCCTCCCCTTTGGAGTTGCGCATGGGCACGCGAGGACTAGCAAAGGCCTTTGCTAGTGAAGTTTCCGATTGGAGGGGCTGCCGTGGACGTCACCCATCAGTGAGAACAATCAGCCTGCTGCCCTCGGAGAATACCTTCTACAGGTATGTAGCATTCGCTTTAATCAGAGGACAGTCACACAGACACACACATGCACACTCTCTCTCTCCACCCCTCCCCCCCCCCAATAGAGAATATGTGCTATCCCTGAGGGTCGTGTATGCTGTGTGTCACTTATTCAAGTATTGTCCATCAGGTGTGCGCTGATACTCAGACCACTATCCAGATAGCAATCTGGGTTAGCAGTCTGAATATTGCCACTAAAAGGTCATTTCTATTTTTAGCAGATCTAAAGTCATTTCATCAGCATCAAGAATTGGTCTCCATGGGTCCAGGAGCTGCATTGTCCTCTAATTCTTGCTTTAAAAAGACGAAGGATTCATTCTTGTCTTCAGCTTCAAGGACTTGTGATACTAAGTGCTAGGCTGAGGTCAGGGTGCCTCAACATCATACTTCAAGAGATCAGGATATTCGAGCACCAAGGCACTGGGGTCGCAGTTGTTCTCATAGTGCCCCTGATTTGAGGAATGCTCATCCTATTTGGTAACGTAGGGGACCCAATAGTCTTTAATGACCTAAGCCCAGGCCTTTGATATTCCCCAAGATATTTAGGGGGACACTTGCTGTGCCCCCCCCCCCCCCCCTTTTGTCAGTGACAGCCTTCAAGGAGCAGCTCATGAAGTTGCTGATGAGCAAATGGAGCAATTCTTTGTTCAGCACAACACTGTGGCTTCGACACAGTTGATGTTAGTGCATCAAGAGATTCAGCCAGTCCTCAAGATCTATGTTTTTTCTTTGATCTTTTCTTTTCTTTTTTCTTTGATTTACTCTGTCCTATCTTAGGCTTTCCTTTTGAATTATTCCTTTCTTTCTATAATTTTAATTATTTTTTGTAAACTGATTTGATTTGCTGTGGAAGGCGGTATATAGACTGCTGAATAAAATATAACCTATGAGAGCATTGACTGTAAGACTTTGAAGAGCCTCAGGGTCACTATCTGCAATACTGCTATTAATTTCCATTGGGAGGGGAAACTTTACTGAGACATCAGAAATCATTGATGTCTTGATGCTCTAGTCCGAGGTAAAGAGTTGCACAGGGACAAAAATTTCACCTATTCCCAATGGAATCTGACCCATACCCACCTGAACCCGCAGGAGTCGATGTTATTATTTACTTGCTCACAGCCCTTTATTTCCTCCCAACCCCAACAGCCTCCCATGGTTTTTTGATGGTATTCACTATTCATCCAATTGAGTGTTCCAAGCCTCAGTCTGGTGTTCTGGCTGCTTCTATAGGCATTCCAAGCATCATTCTGGCGCTCCAACTGCTTCTCTATGTACGTTCCAAGCCTCATTCTGGAGTCCACATAGATTTTGACTACACTCCTGCGGGAATCCCACAGCAACTTCTTCCAAACTTGTGGGAATCCTGTGTAACTTCTTCCATACCCATGGGAATCCCTGTTCCTGTGCAGCACCATGCTTGGCCTATCTTACTGAATCCCAGGATGCACCAGGAAGGGGCTGGGTTCTGCCATTTTGTTCTGTGCAGGCCTGAGGCGGGTGGGAGGAGGTGGTCCTCCTTCATCTGGCTTTTACAGTATGTGGAGGGGTTGGGGGGAGTACTACTACTACTACTATTAAACATTTTTATAGCGCTACTAGACTTACGCAGCGCTGTACAAATTAACATGAAAAGACAGTCCCTGCTCAACAGAGCTTACAATCTAAATTGAACAGACGAACAGACAGCTAGGGGTGGGGAAATGGAGTAGAGGGAAGGAATCCTACTAGACCACCGGGGTCTGCCGGGTTACATAGCTTTTTCTATGTAGGTATTGCAGTACATGCATTGAATCTGAATGCATTTTTGAAACCTATGTGACCCCTGACAAAGGTGTTTCCGAAACTTGGCCGGCTTGGGTCCTTTTTCCATTAAAGTTGATATTTGGACACTCTTGCATTGTTTGTCCTTCCTTAGATCACTGCAGCTGTTTGGTTGTCTGCATATGTTGTTTGCCAACCACTGGGCCCGATAGACTTCTGGGGAGAGGAAGCCACATGTGGTAGTCCCTCCGTTAAGGAAATGGGGGAAATAAAACCTTTAACTCCATTCACTGCCACTCAGGTCAGGCCTCCAGGCTGCTGTGGATCAAGTCCTAGCAGGAAACTAAGTGAAACCCTGCTGCCACTGTCACTAGAATATTCCACCACTGGCACGGTCGAAGAAGACGCCACAGCATTTAAACCCACCAGGAACCTGAAATTACTCCAGAGTTGTCTGTCTCTTCGGGGGAACAGACACAGAAAATGCAGGCATTTGTCAGGCTACACCCTTCTTTTTTTCTCCCCATGTCACCGGGGGATATCAGGGATTCCCAATGGAAACAAAACAAATGGAGGTAAGGAGCTCTTGCGGGTGTGTCTGTTCATGTGGCCCATGGATTAAAACTTAATCCTTGAAAATGCCAATACATGCTATTTTCTGGTGACTGCTTTCCTTCAAAGATTACCTCATCCTCCATGCCTGGTACTATTATTCCCCTGTCTGATTTCTCTGAAAATCTTAGTGTAATTTTTAGAGCATAAGCATAAGAACATCAGCGCTTGCCATACTGGGACAGACCAAAGGTCCATCAAGCCCAATATCCAACAGTGGCCAACCCAGGTCACAAATACCTGGCAAGATCCCAAAACAGAATATATTTTATGGGGTGTGACAAAACATTGTTGTTTTTTTTTTTTTTAAGCCTGTAAAGCCGCCTTAATTCTTGAAGTGTATTTCTGTAGTTTAGCCAGCAGGTGGTGCATGTTTATGCTTAGAGCTGTTAAGACCTGCAGTGCTGTGACCATCTTTTTTTTTTTTTTTTTTTTAACTTGTTGTTCTGGGCTCTGATTGGCCTGGAGTTTGAAGTTACCCAGAAGTTGCTGGTTTTGTCTTCAGTCTTAGCCAGAAAGAAAAAAAGAGTAGGATCTCTTTGCTGAGGCTTGGTGAACAGTTATGTCCTGATCTTCCCAGGTACTAATTAGTTAGTATACAAAGTTTAGTTAGTGTTATAATTGATCCATTTTTCAGTTACCTGTTATTGTTTGCTGATGGCACTTATGTTTCACTGTTCAAGTTCTGACAATAAACGATTAGTTTGTTGACTCTGCCTGTGTAGACTGGTAAGAATCCTGGTGGTTTGTGTGTTGAGTGTGTGAGTGCTTTCTGGGAACTGTGGGACCACTTGGAGTAGTAACCTAGAAATCACTGGGGATAATTTGAGAGCAGGAGACTCACCCAGAGGCGGTTGAGGCCCAGTCAGTGAGAGGAGAGTGCTAGTATAGAGCACAAGTGGCAGGTGCAGTTGGACCTGAGCTGTGCTGGGGATAGACCCTCTAAGTGGCTGTGGGGTAACCCCAAGTAAGTGACTAGGCTTTTCGTGACATGGTGCTTTTCCTAGAAATAAGCAGTGGATTTTCCCTAAGGCCATATTAATAATGGCTTATGGCCTTTTCTCATAGGAAGTTATCCAAACCTTTTGAAACCCCTCTAAGCTAATTGCTGTTACAACATTCTCTGGCAACAAATTCCAGAGTTTAATTACACATTGAGCGAAGAAATATTTTCTCCAATTTGTTTTAAAATTGCTACTTTGTATCTTCATTGTGTGCCCCGTAGTCCTAGTATTTTTGGAAAGAGTAAATAAGCAATTCACGTCTACCCGTTGCACTCCACTCATTTTATAGACCTCTATCATATCTCACCTCAGCCGTCTTTTCTCCAAGCTGAAGAGCCCTAGCTGCTTTAGCCTTTCCTCATATAGAAGTTGTCCCATCCCCTTTATCATTTTTTTCGCCTTTCTCTGTACCTTTTCTAATTCCACTATCTTTCTTTGGTTCGGTGACCAGAATTGCACACAGTACTCGAGGTGTGGTCGCACCATGAAGCGATATAAAGGCATTATAACATGCTCATTTTTTATTTCCTTTTCTAATAATGCCTAACATTCTATTTGCTTTCTTAGCCGCCACTACACACTGAGCAGAGGGTTTAAGCGTATCATCAATGATGACCCCTAAATCCTTTTCCTGATCGGTGACCCCCTAATGGGGGAACCTTGCATCACGTAGCTATAGTTCGGGTTCCTTTTTCCCACATACATCACTTTGCACTTGCTCATATTAAACGACATCTGCCATCTTACAAGACTGGGAGCCTGGGCGTTTAAATGGCAGACAACGTTTAATATGAGTAAGTGCAAAGTAATGCATGTGGGAAAGAGGAACCCGAATTATAGCTACATAATGCAGGGATCCATGTTAGGGGTCACCGCCCAAGAAAAGGATCTAGACGGCGGCGTTGATACGTTGAAACCCTCTGCTCAGTGTGCTGTGGTGGCTAAGAAAGCAAATAGAATGTTAGGTATTATTAGGAAAAAAATGAAAAACAAAAATGAGGATGTTATAATGCTTTTGTATCTGTCCATGATGCGACTGCATCTTGAATATTGTGTTCAATTCTGGTCACCGCATCTCAAAAAAGGATATAGTACAATTAGAAAAGGTACAGAGAAGGGTGACGAAAATCATAAAGGGGATGGGATGACTTCCCTATGAGGAAAGGCTAAAGCGGCTAGGGCTCTTGGAGAAAAGGTGGCCAAGGGGAGGTATGATAGAGGTCTATAAAATAAGATTGCAAACTGCTTAGATCTATTTGTGACTTTGCAGTATGTCAATTAAAATCAATGTATATATATTTATATAAAGTATTTGCTATTTATTCATCAGAGATGATAGGTTTAGTAGCTAAATTTCAATGCTGAATATAAGATTTTTGTCTGCTCTTGCTCCATCCCAAATCACTTCCCCTCTTTTGAGGACACAGCAGTTTCAAAGTCCAAAACTGTACCTGTAAGTTTTGTGATTTTTTTTTTAATAACATATATGTATTTTGCACCCCCCCCCCCAAGTAAATAAATGATTTTGAATATTGAGCCTGTTCACCCTTTTATTAACCAGGTAAGAGGATATTCCAAGGTATCCTTCAATAAGAGAAATATAATAGAAAACCAAAGTTTCATTGAGTACTCATTCAAGCCTTTCAGTATACTGGAAAATACCACAACAAAATGTTAATCCTTGTTGTTGTCTTTGCACTCTTAAATTAAGAGAATCCAGTCCCCATTTAAGACAGATCTGTTCTATGCAATATCGTCATGATCGTCATGTTGGCACTCTCTATTCCCTAATGTTTTTCTTCTATTTAGAAAAAATGATTTTGTCAATAAAAGTCTAACTCCAAGACAAAGAGCTGGACACCAGAAACACATAGCAGTATGGTGAAGAACACTTTTATTAATAAATTAACCAGGGGGAAACAAAGGCAAAATTTGACCGCTGTGTAGCCAGCAATCTGCCACTGGACAGTTTATCAATAAAGCTTTCTTCACCACACTGTTATGTGTTTCTGGTGTCCAGCTCTTTGTTTTGGATTTTTGTCTGTTGGATTCATTCCTTTTTTGTTTCCACTAAAGATCTAACTTCCTGTTTGTCACACAGATCTGGAGTATGAAACAAGACAGTTGTGTTCATGATTTGCAAGCACACAACAAAGAAATTTATACTATCAAATGGAGTCCTACAGGACCAGGAACAAACAATCCAAATGCCAATCTTATGTTAGCAAGGTAATTTATCATTTGGTTTTACCTTTCCAACTCTTGCCTAATGGAATTTTGCTGTTAGTAAGCAGGATGAAATCAGCCACATAAGTGGGTGACACCGACATGAACTGCTCTGAGTTGAGAGAGAAACAAAAATGTTTTCTGAGAATTTTTCATCACTGAGCTGGCCAGGTGAGATTTTGCTGTATCATTTTAAAAAGGTCTTCCCTCTAAACCAGGCCAGACAAGTGGGTTATATCCCCCCAACCAGAGCACTGACTGCCTTTCACTGCCTGCGCTGTGTGTCAGCATGCCAGAATCTGCTCTTCCCATCTCTACCAGAGGAGGCCAGCTACATAGCAAAAGACTTTGCCCTCCAGACCAGAGAGGCCCGCAGGCACGCCAGGGGATGACTAGTTTGGCCCCTTAAAGGGGCCAAACTGCTCAGATTATCTTTGTTTTTATGGATCCATGCCAGCTAGCTAGCCACACAGAGCAGAGACACCTAGGCCACTGTTCAGGGATAAGGAGGAGAACGATTCCTTCCAGTCTCAACCAGGGAAACATAGAAACATGATGGCAGATAAGGGCCAAATGTCCAATCCAGTCTGCCCATCCTCAACATACTACTACTTATCATTTCTATAGCGCTACTAAACATACGCAGCGCTGTACACTTGAACATGAAGAGACAGTCCCTGCTCGACAGAGTTTACAATCTAATTAGGACAGACAAACAAGAGGTAAGGGAATATTAAAGTGAGGATGATAAAATAAGAGTTCTGAACAAGTGAACAAGGGTTAGGAGTTAAAAGCAGCATCAAAAAGGTGGGCTTTTAGCTTAGATTTGAAGACGGTCAGAGATGGAGCTTGACGTACCGGCTCAGGAAGTCTATTCTAGGCATATGGTGCAGCAAGATAAAAGGAACGGAGTCTGGAGTTAGCAGTGGAGGAGAAGGGTGCAGATAAGAGAGATCCCAGTGAACGGAGTTCCTGTGGAGGAATGTAGGGGGAGATGAGAGTGGAGAGGTACTGCAGAGTGAATGCACTTATAGGTCAATAAGAGGAGTTTGAACTGTATGCGGAAACGGATAGGAAACCAGTGAAGTGACTTGAGGGGAGGGCTAATATGAGCATAACGACCCTGGCGGAATATTAGTCGTGCAGCAGAATTTTGAACAGATTGAAGAGGAGAGAGATGGCTAAGTGGGAGACCTGTGAGAAGCAAGTTGCAATAGTCTAAGCGAGAGGTGATAAGAGCGTGGATGAGGGTACTATCTCCCTCTTTCCCTGAGAAATACCACATGCCTATCCCATGCTTTCTTAAATTCATACAAAGTCCTTGTCTCCTCCACCGGGAAGCTGTTCCACTCTTCCACCACCCTTTCTGTGAAAAAGTATTTCCTTAGATTACTCCTGAGCCTATAATTTAACTTTTTTAAACCAGGTACACTAACCACTGTTACCACATCCTCTGGCAGCGAGTTCCAGAGCTTAACTATTCTTTGAGTGAGAAAATATTAACTCCTTTTTGTTTTAAAAGTATTACCATGTAATTTCATTGAGTGTCCCCTGGTCTTTGTACTTTTTGAAAGAGTGAAAAATCGATTCACTTCTACCCATTCTACACCACTCAGGGTTTTATAGATCTCAGTCATACCCCCCTTCAGCCGTCTCTTTTCTAAACTGAAGAGCCCTAAACTCTTTAGCCTTTCCTCATACAAGAGGAGTTCTATCCCCTTTATCATTTGGTCACTCTTCTTTGAACCTTTTCTAATACTGCTACATGTTTTTGAGATACGGCGACCAGAATTGAACGCAGTACTCAAGATGAGGTCGAACCATGGAGCTGTACAGAGACATTATAATAGTCTTGGTCTTATTTTCCATCCCTTTTCTAGTAATTCTTAGCATCCTGTTTGATTTTTTTTGGCCTCCACTGCACATGGAGCAGAAGATTTCAGGTAACTATGATTCAGATTATTCTTCCCAATGTGCATCATTTTGCATTTGTCTACATTAAATTTCATCTGCCATTTGGATGCCCAGTCTTCTGGTTTCCTAAGGTCTTCCTTCAGTTTTTCTCAATCCGCACGTGTTTTGACAACTTTGAATAGTTTTGTGTTATCTGCAAATTTAATCACCTCACTCATCATTCCATTTTCCATATCTTTATAAATATGTTAAACATCACTGGTCCCAGTGCCGATCCCTTCAGCGCTGCACTATACACCATCCTTCATTGAGAAAAAATGGCCATTTAATCCTACCCTCTGTTTCAGTCCAATAGCCAATTCTTAAGGACATTTCCTTCTATCCCATGGCTTTTTAATTTTCTCAGGAGTCTCTCATGCAGAACTTTGTCAAAAGCTTTCTGAATATCCAGATAACACTAAATGAACCGGCTCACTTTTATCCATATGTTTATTTACGCCTTCAAACAAACGAAATTAAGCAAATTGGTGAGGCAAGACTTCCTTTAACTGAACCCATGCAGACTCTGTTTAACCATGTGTTCCGTAATTTTATTCTGTAATAGTTTCCACTATTTTACCCGGCACTGAAGTCAGACTTACCTGTCTGTAATTTCCAGGTTCACCCCTGGAACCCCTTTTTGAAAAATCGGCGTTAACATTGGCCACCCTCCAATCTTCAGGTACCAGGTACTACGGATGACTTTAACGAAAGGTTAAACAATAGATCTGCAATTTCATGTTTTATTTCTTATCTAGTCCATGTGATTTATCAATTTGGCTCACTATGAGGCAAGTTTTCAAAGCAGTTAGACTTACAAAGGGCTGTTGTAAGCCTTTGACAATAGAGAAGTGGTGGGTGAAAGACTTTCGTCCCACAGTCAAAGGAAGGCCGCACATTCCCACGAGCATCTTGGCACCTTGCCCAGGTACCTGCACAGAAATGGAAGAGCACTTACTAAAGTGAAGTTGCAACAATAAATAAAATAAACCTATGGAACTGTGTAAGTCTAAGTGTTTTGAAAAAGAGCCCCTATGTGTTCCATGTTCACCAAGATTTCTTTCAGTTCCTCCGAATCGTCACCCTTGAAAATCATTCCGATACAGGTAGATCTCTTACATCGTCTTCCGTAAAGACTGAAGCAAAGAATTCATTCAATTTCTCTGCTGTGGCTTTGTCCTCCCTGAGTGCCCCTTTTGCTCCTTATTGATCAAAAGGTCCCATTGATACCCTCACAGGCTTTCTGATTGTAATGTACCTGATAAAGGTGGTGGTATGAGTTTTTGTCTCCACGGTAAGTTTTTCTTCATATTCTCTTTTAGCCTTCTTTATCAATGCTTTGCATTTAGCTTGACTTCTTATGTTGCGTCTTAGTTTCTTCATCTGATCCTTTTCCTGTTCTTTGAAGGATGCTGTTTTGGCTCTAATAGCCTCCTTCACTTCATCTTTTAACCACGCTGGCTGTCGTTTGCTCTTCTTTCCACGTTTGTTAATACGTGGAATACATCTGGTCTGGGCTTCCATGATGGTATTTTTAAACAACGTCCATGCCTGATTTAAAGCCCTAATCATTGCTGCCAACCTTTTCAGCTTCTTTTTAACCATTTCCCTCATTTTGTTATAGTCACCCTTTTGAAAATTGAATGCTGCTGCAGTAGTTTTTATAGTACAGTGGTTCCCAAACCTGGTCCTGGAGGCACCCCAGCCTGTCAGGTTTTCAGGATACCCACTATGAATATTCATGATAGAGATTTGCATGCACTGCCTCCACTGCATGCAAATCTATCTCATGAATATTCATTGTGAATATACTGAAAACCGACTGGCTGAGGTGCCTCCAGGACCAGGTTTGGGAACCACTGCTATAGGGACTTTATTTACTCCAGATATCAGCTCAAATTTGATCATGTTCTGATCACTGTTTCCCAGCGGATCCAATGCAATTACCTCTTGTATCATGTCCTGCATTTCACTAAGGAGTAGATATAACTCCCCTTCTTGTTGGTTTTTGGACTAGTTGCTCCAAGAAGCAGTCATTTGTTACATCTAAGAATTGAAATCACTCATGATTATAATATTGTCCAATTTGCCAGCTTTCCTAATTTCTCTAAACATTTGTTCATCTGTCCGACCAGTCCTGGCGGACGGTAGTACAGCTCTATCAGTATACTGTTTCCCATCACACATGGAATTTCTATCCACAAGGATTCCATGCTGCTATCTTTTTTTATGTAGAATATTTATTTTGTTTGACTCAATTCCCTCTTTAACATGTAGCACAACCCCCATCCAGTTTGAGCCACTCTATCATTGCAGTATAATTTGTACCCTTATAGCACAGTGTCCCATTGATTGACCTCCTTCGACCAGGTCTCTGGGGTACCTATTATATCTATCTCTTTAGTGCTATATACTCCAACTCTCTCATCTTATTTTTTAGGCTTCTAGCATTTGTATGTAGACACTTCAAATTTATGATTTTTCATAGCACCTACAAGCTGCAGGATAATTTGCATCTTTTATTTTGTTCTTTCATTAAACACTCCTGGCTTTCTTTCACCATTATTGAAACCTCTCTATTGGAATTCCTTAAATGTCTTGTTTCAGTAGTAACCTTTGAGGATACTCCACACCTAACCATGCGTTCCTGGGCGACTATCAGCTAGCTGCTGTATCTCCTTTTTGAAAGTTAGCACTAGCAGCCTGGTTCCATCCCAGTTAAGGTGGAGTCCATTAAAAAGCACTCTGATATTGTCAAGTCACTCTCTGGGCCCACACCCAGCTCAGCCTCCTCATCTGGGAGAGAAACTGAGGTTATACTACTTGCACAAGCTTAGGTACCCTCCCACTTCTCCCAGACAACTCGTGGACCTTACTTTTGCCCATGATGTTAGAAGACTCAGAAGTCTCAGCCAGCTCTCCATGCAAAACCAGGGATGTCACCCACATGGGAGAATATGTATCATAAGTATGTAATGCCATACTGGGGAAAGACCAAGGGTCCATCGAGCCCAGCATCCTGTCCACGACAGCGGCCAATCCAGGCCAAGGGCACCTGGCAAGCTTCCCAAACGTACAAACAATTCTATACATGTTATTCCTGGAATTTTGGATTTTTCCAAGTCCGTTTAGTAGCGGTTTATGGACTTGTCCTTTAGGAAACCGTCCAACCCCTTTTTAAACTCTGCTAAGCTAACTGCCTTCACCACTTTCTCCGGCAACGAATTCCAGAGTTTAATTACACGTTGGGTGAAGAAAATTTTTCTCCGATTTGTTTTAAATTTACTACTCTGTAGTTTCATCGCATGCCCCCTAGTCCTAGTATTTTTGGAAAGCGTGAACAGACGCTTCACATCCACCTGTTCCACTCCACTCATTATTTTATATACCTCTATCATGTCTCCCCTCAGCCGTCTCTTCTCCAAGCTGAATAGCCCTAGCCTCCTTAGTCTTTCTTCATAGGGAAGTCGTCCCATCCCCGCTATCATTTTAGTCGCCCTTCGCTGCACCTTTTCCAATTCTACTATATCTTTCTTGAGATGCGGCGACCAGAATTGAACACAATACTCAAGGTGCAGTCGCACAATGGAGCGATACAACGGCATTATAACATCCTCACACCTGTTTTCCATACCTTTCCTAATAATACCCAACATTCTATTCGCTTTCTTAGCCGCAGCAGCACACTGAGCAGAAGGTTTCAGTGTGTTATCGACGACGACACCCAGATCCCTTTCTTGGTCCGTAACTCCTAACGTGGAACCTTGCATGATGTAGCTATAATTCGGGTTCTTTTTTCCCACATGCATCACCTTGCACTTGCTCACATTAAACATCATCTGCCATTTATCTTCTCTCCTTAGTGAACACTTTGTTATAATAATAGAATTTATTTATAACCCGTATTATCACAAAATTCTAAGCAAGGAACAAAATTACATGCATAAAAAATTAATACATTACAAGCAACGCACCATGAGATATGTTATCAAAACAATCAGCAGTGTAAACAATTAACTAAATAAACTGGAAAATAGTTCTTAAAACATAACAAAAGTGTCCTCATTGCTCCAGTAGTCCATATATCCGGATAAAGAAATGAGTTTTCAGTTCTTTCTTAAATTGAGTAATGTTCTGTATGGCGCAAAGTAACTTTTTTGTTTGTTTGTTTTTAGTTTTTCACTTGTAATGTATTAGGAAAACTATATTTCATGTATGTTGATGGCCTTTTTTGTTCCCCTTTTTTTTTTCTGAAGGCAACCATTAGCTAAAGTTTCCTATATGTGAGACTACAAGGGGCTGTTTATCTTCAGAAACAACAACATTGTTTACCCTTAACAGGAATTACCTGAAAGAGCAGTTCACCAGTTACACAAACCATGTGTGTGTCTTTCTCTTTTTCTTCCCCTTACTCCCAATGAAAGTTATCATATGATCCTGGAGGGAATCATGGGGCCACAGCTGCCCAGGAACAACCATGAGCAGTGAAAGCTTAACAACTTTCTAGAAAACACAATAAATTGAGCACTGAGTATACTTGTAGGCAACTGACGATGTCCTGCTTCAGAGAAGGTCTCTGCCATATTTTTCTACATTTTCCTCTGTGTGTACAGCTTGTGTGGTCTAGTGGCGGTAAAAGTAAATTGGGCTCTTAATGGTTTCACAATATTGAAATTCTCTCTCCTTTTTTGACAGTGCATCCTTTGATTCTACAGTAAGATTATGGGATGTAGACAGAGGGATTTGTATTCACACTCTGACTAAACATCAGGAACCTGTATACAGTGTAGCTTTTAGTCCAGATGGCCGGTACCTGGCCAGTGGGTCTTTTGATAAATGTGTACATATCTGGAACACACAGGTAAGTTCTATTATATATCATTGCTTGAGTTCATATTTAGAAAATTTGATTGTACTATTGGCTTCTTTTTGATTAAGCTTTTGAAGTTGTGTTAGTGACTAATATTTATTTTTGCCAGATTTCATCTACTAAGAACATCAGAGATTAGGTTGTCTCTCTCCTTCCACAGTGAAAATGTAGATATGGAAAGTTGAAACTCTTAGGGCAGGGGTCCTTAAATCTAGTCCTCAAGGTACACAACCCAGCCTGGATTTCAGAATTTCCACAATGAATATGAGATTTATTTGCATTCACTACTTTCATTACATGCAGATAGATCTCATACTTCCATAGCATCCTATCAGACCAGACCAGCAGATGGAGACAGAGAATGAAAATAGTTCTCAAGTGATTCATCTCAAGGGTATCGTGCTGCATAGAATGTTCAGTATTTTGTCTCCCAAGTGCATGGATGATGAGCTTAACAGCCCTGTTCTTGGCCTGGTTTCTAACTAGTTTCAGTTGAGCTTTAACTATTCTTTTGGGGTTTTGTGCACCTGAGCCAGTTTTATGCTGAATCTCAGTTGACTTGGGGGTGTCTGTCTGATGTCTCCTGATCCAGCTTCTCAGCTGTTATTCATTCGAGTTAGGGGTGCACTCCTGGGCTTGTTCTGATCCAACTTACTATCTGGGTTTCAGTTGAGTTGGGGTGCCTTCTTTGGCATAAACTCCTGTTTAAAAAAAAAAAAAAGCAGCTGTTTTATAGAGCTGAGATATATTTTAGAGACTGTTGCTTTCAAAGACCTATTCAAGAAAAATCAGGTTTGGGGGGGTGGGTTTGTTATTTTTTTTCCTTTATGCATCTCTCCCATTGTCAATGCTATTTTTCATTCTACTGATCATGCAACTCCCTTCTCCCATACCCTTTGTCTTTCCATAGCCCTTGTGATTGGTCTTGGTTCTTTCTACTTGGTTTTGCTATAAAGGATCTCTAAGGCTTTTCCAGTTTATCTCTCTTTTGAGTGTTTCAGTCTTTAAGTCCCGCCCTATGTTGGGGACACTGCTTTGCTTCATCCCATTGGTTTAGACTGGTCTGATAAGAAGCTGTGGAAGGAAAAGTTATGTCTTACCTGATAACTTTCTTTCATTTAGTCCTATGAAACCAGTCCAGAATCCCTTTCTGGTTGTTTAATTTTCTTTTAGTTACACACTATATTTTTTAGCTATCACTGATTTCTACTTTTTTAAGTTTCCTAATCTATTGTATGCCACATGTCTCCTGACTCGGTGAAATATCTGCATGTCAGTAGAGAATATGCTGCAGCGGCTGGTAAGGTTCTGACTGGATTGAGACATTTGGTCTCAATATTAGTCACCAGGCAAATTTTGAGCACCATTGCTTGGCTATTCAAAATAATAAACATTCTATGCAGTATGATACCTTAAGGGATGAATCACTTGAGAACTATTTTGATTCTTTGTTTCCATCCACTGGTAGATGGACACAACCGTTGGTCTGGACTGGTCTGATAGGACTAAAGGAAAGAAAGTTATCGGGTAAGACGTAACTTTTCTATATTCATTGTGGAAATCCTGAAAACCAGGCTGGGATGTGGACCTTGATTACTGAATTTGAAGACCCATGTCTTGGAGCATTATTTTCATTATAGCAATCGCTGACAATATATTTGAAGTAACAATAAATTTGGGTTAATGTTTGGACAAATAGGACTAGATTCTATATATCATGCTTTAAAAAATCAGCACCGAAACAAAATACGCCTAGGCGTATTCCGTAAAGTATGCCTAAATGTCTGTGCAGTTTATAGAATACACCGAGCGCCAATCCGCTTGACTAAATTTAGTCATGTGTAGTTACGCCAACTTAAAACTTGGTGTAAATGCCGATACCTTAATGCAAATAAAATTTTAAAATTTGTTTTTTTTTTTTTGGCCTGGTAATTTTCTACCTCCATTTGTTCTTCAATCTGAATGGGAACAAGGGCATTGATCTGAACTACCTAAGTTTTTTTTTTTTTTTTTCTTTCTAAATAATTTTATATTTGCTAGGGTGGGGGTGGGAGGGACAGAGAACATCACAGCCATGGGTCCTGAATGTGCCAAAATGGTATTCAATGGTGACGATGCGGAGGAACTTAAAGAAATCTTGGTGAACCTGGAAGACGTACCGAGCCAAGTGATAAATCACCAGGACCAGATGATATACACCCCAGGGTACTGAAAGAACTCAAACATAAAATTGCTGATCTGCTGTTAGTGATCTGTAACTTGTCGTTAAAATTGTCTGTAGTACCTAAAGATTAGAGGGTGGCCAATATAATTGTGATTTTTAAAAAGAGTTCCAGGGGTGATCATGGAAATTACAGACAGGTAAGTCTGATTTCAGTGCCGGGTAAAATAGTGGAATCTATTAAAGAATAAAATTACTGAACAAATAGTCAAACATGATTTAATGGGACAGAGTCATCATGGGTTCAGCTAAGGGAAGTCTTGCCTCACCAATTTGATTGATTTCTTTAAAGGTGTTGATATAGTGTATCTGGATTTTCAGAAAGCTTTTGACAAAAAATTTCTTCATGCAAGACTTCTGAGAAAATTAAAAAGGTCATAGGATAGGAGGCAACGTCCTTTTGTGGATTAGGAATTGGCTATTGGACAGAAAACAGAGGGTAGGGTTACATTACCATTTTTCTCAATGGAGGAGGGTGAATAGTGGAGTGCTGTGGGATCTGTATTGGGACCAGTGCTGTTTAACATACTTATAAACGATCTGGAAATCAGAATGACAAATGAGGTGATTAAATTTGCAGATGATGCAAAACTATTCAAAGTTGTGAAAATGCTTGTGGACTGTGAAAAATTGCAGGAAGACCTTAGGAAACTGGAAGACAAATGGCAGATGAAATTTAATGTGGACAAATGTAAAATGGTGCATGTTGGGAGGAATATTCCAAATCTTAGTTACCAGATGGTAGGGTGGAGTCAGCACTCAAGGAAAAGATCTAGGTGTCATTGTAGGCAGTAAGTTGAAACCTTCTGCCCTGTTCAGCAGGCAAGAAGTCAAACAGGATACCAGGAATTATTAGGAAAGATATGGTAAACAAAACCAAGAATATTATAATGCCTCGGTATCACTCCATGGTGCGATTTCACCTTGGGTATTGCGTTCACTTCTGGTCGTCATAGCTCAAAAAAGATATAGCAAAATTGGAAAAGATTCAAAAAAGATCAACCAAAATGATAAAAGGGATGGAACTCTCATATGTGGAAAGGCTAAAGAGGTTAGGGCTCTTCAGCTTGGGAAAGAGATGGCTGATGGAGGATATGATTGAGGTCTACATAATCCTGAGTGGTGTAAAACAGATAAAAGTGAATCAATTTTCCACTGTTTCAAAAAGTACAAAGACTAGGGGACTGTCATTGAAATTACATAGAAATATTTTTAAAACAAATAGGAGGAAATATTTTTTCGCCCAAAGAATAGTCAGGGCCGGTCTTAAGGCGAGGCGGCCGCATAGGGCCTTGCGTTCGGGTGCCCCACGCGGCGCGCCTCAGGTTGCCCCGACCGCCCGAGCTCCAGTTCTCCCTCCCAACGGTGCACAACGGTGGCGTGGTGGGGGCGGTCCACCCCAGATGTCAGCGGGGGGGGGGGGGGGGTGTGCTCAGAGTCTGTTCCCGCTGCTCCCACCCTGTCCTGCCTTAAAAAAAAACAATTTTGAAGCGCCGGAGTGACAGGCAGCGCCTCGCGTCTGCCCTGCTACTAAAAATCTCTTCTATGTCGTTGCGCCTTCCCACATTGAGTCCCGCCCTCCTCTGAGGTAACTTCCAATTACCGCGAGGGCGGGACTCAATGTGGGAAGGCCCGAACGACGTCGAAGAGATTTTTAGTAGCAGGGCAGACGCGAGGCGCTGCCTGTCACTCCGGCGCTTCAAAATTGTTTTTTTTAAAGGCAGTGAGGGTGGTGGGCAGCAGGAGAACGGAGCTGGTAGGTGGGTCGGGGTGGGGGAGGGACTCAGATGGGAGAAGGGTGTGGGGTGGGGGTTGTCTGGTGGGGGAAGGGTGGGGTGGGGAGGGGGTTCTCAAATGGGAAGGAGACTGATGTGGGGAGGGGGTTCACGGATGGGAGAAGGGGGTGGGGAGGGGGTTCTTGGATGGTTGAAGGGGAATGGGGTTGGGGAGGGGATTCTCGGATGGGAGAAGGGGACGGGTGGGGAGGGGTTTCACGGATGGGAGAAGGGGGTGGGGAGGGGGTTCACGGATGGGAGAAGGGGACGGGAGGGGAGGGGACTGGGTTCTTGGGTGGGAGAAGGGGACTGGGGAGGGGGTTCTTGGATGGGAGAAGGGGACTGGCACTGGGGTCTGAGAAGGGGCAATATGGGAAAATGGGGCATGCGTGAGTCAGGTGGGAGAATGGTTCTATGAAGGGGGCTGGAACTGGGGGCTGAAAAGGAGGGTAGGTGGGATAGGGGGCTAGTACTGGGACTGGAGGCTGAAAAGGGGCAGGGGCTGAAACGGGACTGGGGGCTGAAAAGGGGACAGGGAGAAGTGGCTGGGGGGCTGAAGCTCGGGACTGGTGGGAGAAAAGGGCTGGGGCTGAAATGGGGGACTGGTGGAATAGTGGGGCTAGAACTGGGGGGTGAAAAAAAGGGGCGGAACGAGGGGCAGATCCTGGATGGGGGAGCGAGAGGGAGGGCAAACCCTGGATGGATGGGAGAGGGAGGGCAAATGGTGGATTGAAGGGGCATAGAGAAAGGGCAGACAGTGGATGGAAGGGATAGAAAGAGAAGACAGTGAATGGATGGGGGAGAGAGAGAGGGTAGACAGGGGAAGATGGTGGATGGATCATGGAAGGGGCAGAGATAGAGAGCAGATGTGGATGGAAGGAGCAGGGAGAGAGGATTGGATGGAGGGGACAGCAGAGAGGGCAGACACTGGATGGCAGAGAGAGACCGAAGACAGTGAAAAGAAGATGAGGAAAGCAGAAACCAGAGACGACAAACTGTAAATAAAATATATATTTTTATTTTTTTGCTTTAGGATAAAGTAGTGTTTCTGTGGTGTTGCATTGTATGCAGAGTCTGGTATCTTGGGGGTTCAGTTTAATTTTTGTCTAAATAGAAAGTTTAAATATTACTACTTATTCTATAGTGGATTAGGGTGTATCTGTGTTTGTGAAAAACACATGGTTTTCAGTTGGCATTGACTGTGCAGGATCGATGATCTGTACTATTCTGTCTGGTTTCATTTTACAATAGGTGAATTGATGTTCTAGTGCTCACTGTAGTGTTTTAAGATGTTTTCCTTTTCTTTGTGTGATTCATAGAAATGACTGCTTATGGTATGGTAGAATTGCTCTATAGGTCCTGAGTGTTTTGTATTCACGGCATACCTAGTACTGGATTTTGGAGGAGGGTGTTAAAAAATGACCGGGAGGGAGGGGGGCCTTGGAGCTGGGGAGGGAGGGAGGCCTTGGAGCTGGGGGCCTTGGCGCTCAGAGGGAGCGGCCCGGGAGCTCGGAGGGAGGGGTGGCCGGCCCTGGAGCTAGGGTGGGGGCAGGGCTAGGGTGGGGCCCCATCAAATTGGTCTGCATAGGGCCCCCGCACTTGCTAAGACCGGCCCTGAGAATAGTTATGCTCTGGAAGTCGTTGCCAGAGAATGTGGTAACAGTGGTTAACATATCTGGGTTTAAAAAAAGGTTTGGAAAAGTTCTTGGAGAAAAAGTCCATTGTCTGTCTACTATTGAGATAGACATGGGGGAAGCCACTGCTTGCCCTGGGATTGGTAGTATGGAATGTTGCTACTATTTGGGTTTCTGATACAAAAAAAAAGGGAGCAAAACTAACTTCTGACAAAAATTAAGAAACAACTTAGAGGAAAGGACCACGGAAGAATCAGATATAGTAATCCTTTGTGCTATAGGAGATCTAATAGCTTTGCCTCTGGTGTATATCTGATTCTTCTGTGGTCCTGTCCTCTTTTTTTAAGTTGATGATGGAATGGAGGAGTGGCCTAGTGGTTAGGGTGGTTCAATTCCCACTTCAGGCACAGGCAGCTCCTTGTGACTCTGGGCAAGTCACTTAACCCTCCATTGCCCCATGTAAGCCGCATTGAGCCTGCCATGAGTGGGGAAAAAAGCGCGGGGTACAAATGTAACAAATAAAAATAAAATACATTAATTTTGCTCCTTTTTTTATGTCATTATTATTGTGGAGTATGCTTAGTTTTTCCTTTATGCTCTATTGATTATTTGTGCTTCTGCCAAATACTTGTGACCTGGATTGGCCACTGTTGGAAGCAGGATACAGAGCTAGATAGATCATATTGGTTTGGGAGTTCGTTTTATTTATTTTTTTTAACTTGATGATTACAAAATAGTCGTGATACAAGAGATGGATGAAGGAAAATACTTGGTTGTATCTCTTTTCCAGGTTGTACTCACGCAAGTGCAAACATCTGCCCATATCAAGGATGGTTAGAGACATGCATGTAATGATGCAAATGTTTGTGTATAATACCAATTCAGGCAACACTGGCTCTCATTTCTTTCTCTCCTTTCTTTCGTTTTTGTGCTTCTTCCAATTTTTTTATATTTACCAATCCAATGGGGCTAAATAATCCAAAAATTAAACTGAATAGGATGAAACTTGGAATGGAGGAGAAACAGAAGGCATGTCAAGTTAAAAAAAAAAAAAAAATCAGGCCTGGGCTCCAGAGAAATGAGCCCCTCTCACCAAATTGGCCCACTATATCCCTATGGCAGATGACCCACCATCTCCCAGACTACTATCCCACAGCTCAGCTCTGACCTCAAACTTCTTCAACATATCCTAACTCATCCCCGCACAGATATACATCTATATATTATATATAAAGGGTGGGGGTGGGGAGGTTGTCTTGTGGAAAGAATTCCATAGTCTGTGCTGTTCATGCTTTGCCCACTTATTTATTTTATTTTTTCTATGTACAAATGGGTTAAAAATGTCTGGAGCAAAACAAGTCTATGAAAATTCAACAGTACAGTTAATATTCAGTTTTTAAATACTTTATTGTAAAGGACAAAATACAAAACTGAACTAAGTATAGCAGAATTAGAAAAGGTTCAAAGAATGCATTTGCATAGGCTGGAGTGGAGCTTTTTAAAGGCTTCGACAACTTCAGAAATTTAGAACAAGGACAGTGCCGGACAGAATTCTACAGTCTATGCCCTGAAAATGGCAAGGCCAAATCAAGATCAGGTATACAGAGCCAGTAGTGGGAGGCTTGAATAGTGCTAGGCAGACTTATACAGTCTGTGCCAGAGCTGGTGGTGGGAGGTGGGGCTGGTGGTTGGGGGCGGGGATAGTGCTGGGCAGACTTATATGGTCTGTGCCCTGAAAGACAGGTACAAATCAAGGTAAGGTATACACAAAAAGTGGCACATATGAGTTTATCTTGTTGGGCAGACTGGATGGACCGTGCAGGTCTTTTTCTGCCGTCATCTACTATGTATGTTATGTAAGTAAATGAAAAGATCTTGGATCTCAGTTTTTACTTCTTAGTAAAAATTAGTATATCTGTTGCTTTGAGTTTAGCTAGGCTTAAAGTTTTGCTTATTTTTGACATATTTGTTTTAATCTGATATTATGATTTTGGCATTAGTCTTGAAATTCTTAAAAATAGTACATTGAGATTCTCTGCTGAAATATGTTGAGAGAAATTCCTTAGATGTCCATGTTGTGTTTCCAGGATGTGTATTGTTTTCTTTAATATTAACAATTACATCATCATTTGCACTGTGTTCAAGATAATTGAAGGGTTTTGGAAATAAGCCTTTCAAAGTCCAATGCAACTAATATGGATTTTGGAAATAAGACCTTCTGTTAGTGATGGTGCTTTTCTCTTTTAAAGAGATGAATCCAATTTAACATTTGATATGTATAGAACATGTGCTGTATTGTATAGCCTTTCTTGCAATCTTTCCTGTAATTTGATTATTGTTTTTGTAAACCGCTATGATGACTTTGCAGGTGAATGGCCAGAAGTTAGTCATGGAATTTTAGACAATATAGCACCTGTTCTTTCAAAACATAAACATTCTAGACAGTGATAAGTAGTTTACTCCAAATGTATTAAAGCTAAAACACATATGTAGAAAATTAGAGCGTAAATGTTATAAAGATAAAACTGATCTATCTAGATCTAGTTGGCAGGAGGCAGTTCATAATTATAAAAAGGCTCTGAAGTTCACAAGGTAGAACTATTATACTGGACTAATTGGCAGGGATTGTTCTAATACAAAACAACTATTCCAGTTTGTGAATTCACTTGTAAAATCAACTGTGATTCACAGTCAGGGCTCAGAGCAGTCCCCTTCAGCTAATCAATTAACTAAATACTTTCAAGAGAAAATAATTAAGCTTAGAGCTGAGCTTGCTGGAAATACCTCTGATTTATCCTTTGCCTGTTCCTCAAAGGAAGGGTATACCTGCTGATTGCACCTGGAGTGATTTTTATTCTACTGGTTGGAATGATTTTTCTAAAATTATTTTAAAAAATGTTTCCTCTTACTGTATGCTAGATGCTTGTCCATCTTATCATATTCAGTTAGCTCCACTACAGTTAAGTGTTAACAAGTTATCTTGGATTGAGTTGCAACTATCTTCAGGTAATTTCCCTGATAGACTTGGGGAAATAATTATAACACCTATACCAAAGGATCAGAAACAACCCAAAAAACTTACTTTCCTTGTCAGCAGCAGCAGATGAATCCATTAACTGATGGGTTATGTCCGCCTACCAGCAGGTGGAGATAGAAAACACTGAAAAACCATAGTGCTTTATGAACGGCTAGCGCCATCTGCCTTCAGTATTGCTCTATCTCCCAGCAGGTGTGGACGTAGCTTGATTAGCTCCTGGAAAAATTCTGCCTGGGGTGGCTCCTGTGCTTTTGCCAGTTGAAGCAGGGGTGTTGTGGCTGGTGGTGCCCACTTTGAAGGCATATAGGTTCGCCCTTTCCCTGCCTTACCCGTCCCCCTGCCTACCGGAGTACCTCTGTTGCTGCCTGCCTCCAACTTTCCTCACATAAATCGACAGGGTGGCACTCAGTGCAGAGCACTGGCCGCGGAGCTGCTCAGATTTGCCACTGGGCCGAGCTGCATCTGCAGCTTCTGTCAGCAGCTCACATAGCAGGTCAGAGCAATGTGCAAGCCGATTTTCTAGCAGGCATCAAATCGACCCAGCAAAGTGGGAACTGGCAGACGAAGTGTTTCTTCCGATCTGTGCCAAATGGGGAACGCCCGTAGTGGATCTAATGGCGTTGAGCGCGAATGCCAAAGTCCCGTGCTTTTTCAGCAGACGGAGAGATCCTCGCTCGGCGGGGTTGGATGCCTTGGCTCAACCCTGGTCTCCGGGCCTCCTGTATGTGTTCCCTCCTTGGCCCTTGATAGGGCGAGTCCTGCAAATTCGGCTACATCAAGGACTGGTGATTCTCATTGCCACGGATTGGCCCAGGCGGCCGTGGTACGCGGACCTCCGGCGGATGCTTACGCGGACCTCCGGCGGATGCTGGTGGAGGCCCCTTTTCCTTTGACTCTGGTACCGAACCTGTTGATGCAGGGCCCGGTGACCATGGAGGATCCCTGCCGCTTTGGTCTTATGGCATGGCTCTTGAGAGAGCGCAATTGAGAGACAAAGGCTATTCAAACAAAATCATCTCCACTCTATTGCAGGCCCACAAGTGGTCCACTTCCGTTGCTTTTGCTCGGATCTGGCGCCAGTTTGAGGTGTGGTGTGTTTCAAAGATGATCACACCCACGAGGGCTACAGTCTTGCCAGTACTGGAGTTTTTGCAGGATGGTTTACAAAAAGGCTTGGCCTAACATTCCCTGCGAGTGCAAGTAGCAGCATTGGCATGTTTTCGAGGGAAGGTATCTGGCCTTTCCCTGGCCGCTCATCCGGACGTTGCCCGAGTTCTAAGAGGGGCGCTCTTGCTTCGCCCGCCAGTCCGGCTGCCGTGTTCGGCTTGGAACCTGGGGCTGGTGTTGAAGGCGCTCCAGTGTTCGCCCTTCGAGCCGCTGTGGCGAGCTTCAGAGAAGGATGGGACTCTAAAGACAGCCTTTTTGGTGGCCCTAACCTCGGCAAGACGTGTGTCTGAGCTCCAGGCTCTGTCCTGTCGAGACCCCTTTCTGCAATTCTCAGAGTCCGGAGTTACGGTGCGTACTATGTCTTTCTTCCTGCCTAAGGTGGTTTCAGTGTTTCACCTAAACCAACCCATTTATCTGCCCTTCTTTACTAGGGAGGAGTTTCCGGAATCTTTTGGGCAGTTACATCTTCTGGATGTACGCAGGGCTCTACTGCAGTACCTACAAATGTCAAATGACTTCAGGACCGCTGATCACCTTTTTGTCTTATTGTCAGGTCCTCGAAGAGGGTCTCCAGCGTCTAAGGCCACTTTAGCCTGTTGGCTCAAGGAAGCCATTTTTTCTGTGTATCTGCTGTCAGGGCGGTCTCCGCCTGACGCATTTAAAGCGCATTCCACGAGAGCGATTTCCTCTTCGTGGGCCAAAACAGGAGCACTCTCTCTTTAGGAGATCTGTAGTGTGGCTACTTGGGCTTCTAAGCTCTCCTTCATCCAGCATTACAGGCTGGATGTTGCAGCAAAGCGGGACACGCAGTTTGGCGCGCAAGTGCTTGCTTGGGGAGTGACAGATTCCCGCCCTAACTAGGGAGTGCTTTTGTACATCCCATCAGTTAATGGATTCATCTGCTGCTGATGTCAAGGAAGGGAAAATTAGGTTCTTACCTTGGTAATTTTCTTTCCTTTAGCCACAGCAGATGAATCCATGATTCCTCCTTGTCTATTCAGTTGTTTCCTGCAGACATGTTCCCTCATTGGGAGAAGTTGGAAAACAGTCTTCAGGATTTCTGTTCTGTTACAGGAGGTTGAGGTCGTCCCTCCTTTGTGTGATTATTGCTCCTGTTCTGGGGCATTCGTTTGCTGTGAGGAAAGTTCATGTTATTCTACTTTGAGGATACACTCTGCTTTGGAAGTTTCGAATAGAGCACTATGGTTTTTCAGTGTTCTCTATCTCCACCTGCTGATAGGTGGACATAATCCATCAGTTAATGGATTCATCTGCTGTGACTAAAGGAAAGAAAATTACCAAGGTAAGAACCTAATTTTCCCTTGCTGTTTACAAAGATACGTGCTAGTGCCAGCATGGCATTTCCGCACGGCAGTCCATAGTGTGGCTTAGTAAACAAGGGAGGTTAATGTCTAACTATAATCCTGTCATCTCAATTCGTTTTATCATTAAGTTGATGGAAGGATTGGTAACTACAGTTAGTTCAATAGCTTGATTTACATGGTATTTTACATGCGTCACAGGATTTCATGCTGTTTTCAGTACTGAAACAATCCTGAAATGTGAGGGCACATTTGAGTGAAGGAAAGCGCGCCCTATTGCTTCAGTTTAATCTGGCTTCATTGATTTGGTGGGTCATACTTTCCTCTTACAAAATCTGGAGGACATGGGAATTGCAGGGAATGTTCTAAATTGGCTCAATGGTTTCTGACCAGAAGATCATATTGAGTTAAATCGAATAATGGGCTATCTTTTCAATTGCACAACCCATGTGGAATACCACAGGGATCCTCTCTTTCTCTTGTCTTGTTTATTAATGGTTTTCTTCATTACATCTGTGCTGATGATATCTCTGTATTGATCCCACTACATTCTGTTTCTGATACTGATCTTTCTAAAGTTCACGGTTGTATAGATTTGTTGGAAAAATGGATGTGCTACTACAAATTTTGTGTTTTGACACTAAACCAGAGCGTATGCCTAAAAACGATCAACATTAATCAAGTTGACTATAATCTTTCCTTAGTTAAGATTTTAGGTATCCAAATTGATAGCTCTTTCTCTGTGGAAATACAGGTCAACACACTAGTTAAGAAATGCTTTTTTTTTTTAATGAGGACATTGCAAAGTACCCAAAAATATTTAGAAGTAAATCGATTTGAGTGCTTAACGCACGCACTTTTACTATCGTACCTTGATTACTGTAACTCAGTGTATTTGGGTTGTGCTAAGGCATTGCTGAAGAGACTTCAGGCCATGCAAACCACGACTGTATGTTTGATTTTTGGATTATCTAAATATGATAGTGTCTCGCCATTCTTTGTTAAGCTTCATTGGTTACCAGTAGAAGCTAGAGTTCTTTTCAAAATGGCCTGTTTTCTTTAAAGTATTTCATGGCCTGGTCCTTAATTATTTCTTCCCTTATTTTTGCTATGTTGCTGCCTCTAGAGCCTGGAGATTTGGTAATGTTAAATGCATTTAATGGTTTTTGAAAAAAACTTTAGCATTGGAAGGATTTAGCTGGAATTTTTTCACCTTTTCAGTCGTACCTTTTGTTTAGAAGGAAGATTAAGGCATTTTTATTATTTAAGAAATTTGTATTGTGGGATTGATTTGTAATTCTTCTTTTATAATTCAATTTATGTTATTCCCAGAGGACTGTTCTGGATTCTTAGTTTTTGTGACCCGCTTAGAACTGAAAGGTAGGATTAGGATATAAGTCAGAATGTTATGATGTATTTCCTTAGCAGTATATCAAATAAAAGGAACCTGAACTGTAAAGTGCTGTGGATAATTTAAATTTAAGGGCATTTTTAATTAAGGTGGATAAGGAGTGCTTACGGTTTGTGCATTTATGATATGTGTATTGATGTCTTGGAATGGCAAGTGGGGAAAGCTGGCAGTCATGAACAGCTAGTAGTTTGGTGGATAGATCATTTTTCTGGCATTTCATTGGGCCTTTAAGAGGGCTGTGTTGACTTGCATGTAGAGATCATGTTTGGAACTCAGATTTCAATGAGCATGGGAAGGCTGTTTGTTATAGTAGTCTCGCTAATCTTGATTAACTGAGATTTATTACAAAATTTGGTAGTAAGATATAGAAAGGATCCTGTATTAGTCTTAGCAAATTGAAGATGATATGGCCTGAAATGGTCTGCTAACAGATTTGTCCGTGCTTAAGACAGAAAATGGTGAGAAGAAGAGGTTGAAAGGCCACTTATATGATATTGGGGAAGGAGCAGTTAGTCTTGGGTTTGATGGAGGAATTTATGTGCTCATCTGCTGTCTGCCAAGAATGGATGAATCTCAACTGGGCAGACTGGATAGGGCATTTGGGCTTTCTGCAATGACCAGCAGGTTATTTTGTCCTTGGGTGGGAGCATCTGACAGAGCCCTGGTCAGACCAATGACAGAAAAGCTAGTAGAGCTTTCATACATATTCAGCTGAACATGTCATACAGAGCCACATAAGTTTGAGTGTTTTTTGTACATAGCCCAATGGCCGCATGGTTTGGTAAGGTTCAGTTACCTTTGAGTACCACCCTGGTTCAGCTGTTTTCCCTTCTTAAAAACCCAGGGCCCTGTTTACTAAGCCGCGCTATAGGCACACTAATTTTTTAACTCGCACTAATGCTAGAGACACCCATAGGAATATATGGGTGTCTCTAGCATTAGCACACACTAACATGTTAGCGCGCCTACAGCGTGGCTTAGTAAACAGATCCCCCTCATTTTTTCAGTGAATATTCAAAGGGTTTTTTTTCATGGCCATGTTCGCGCAACAGTGCCTTGGTCATTTTTATTTTTAGTGTGTTCATTTGATTTCACCATGGCAGTATTTTGTTATATGACCCAAGAAAAGAATGTGGCCAGTAGCATCAAAAATGTGCACCCAGTATAGCCACACAGGAGGCAACTCTATAAGTGGGCACCTCCCGGAAATCACCTAGGTTTCATTAAAGAATATTAGTGTAATCCAGTATCAGCACTCCTAACATTTAGCATTTCTAGTTTTGCCAGCCCTTGAGCCAGGGGCGTATCTGCGTGGGGCCACAGGGGCCTGGGCCCCCGCAGATTTCGCCCTGGCCCCCCTCCCCGCCGTCAACCCTCCCCCGCTGCTTACTTTTGCTGGCGCCGAGGTCCGACCCGCAATCTCCGTTTTTCGTCTTCCTCCGTGGCCATGCTTCCAGGAAGTAATGCTGCAGTGCTAATTCGTTGAATCCAGTTCGGCGTCTGACGTCAGACCTGGTAATGGTAACAGCCCTAGTAATGGTGTACTGAACTCCGTAGTCTGTGTGAATCCACTCCGCATGAAGTAAAGAAACAGTAACAGCTACTGTTATTTATTTGTTACATTTGTATCCCACATTTTCCCACCTATTTGTAGGCTGTGTGGTGGTGGTGTGGGAAAACTCGCACATGCTCACTGGATGCTTAGTTTAAAATGTTGAATCAGCACAAAAATTACTACAAATGGAATTAGTGCAAACAGCATTGATGGGTGAACAAAACTGATTGTAATAACTTAAAATTTTGTATGTATAGTTTGAAAATACAAATATAATACTGTTCCATTGTTGATACATAAATATAAGAAGGAGTAAGATGTATAATAAAAGAATACACCCTGTATATAATGAATAGGAAATTTACATATGTTACATCCCATTATTTATGCAACCTAAATAATGTTAAACCATATGCAATGCCATCATGAATGATTTGAAAAAACTGAAAATATACAGTACATGTGAAAACATGGACATAAGATTAGAAAAGTAAAATGATATGTAAAGTTAGAGGGACAGTAATCAATATCTCGGTTGAGGCCCAAGGGAGCAACAGTGCTGACTCATAAATTGGCCTCTGTTCTTCTCTTAGTAGCAAAATACCTGTTACTAGACCAAAAACTTGAGATCTTCAAAAGAGTGTTTTGCACTATACCAGTGGCTTACTAATGGAGCACTGTCATCTGTTCATACATTTGTTCATACAACATGGTTTTACCAAAGGGAAATCGTGTCAAAAGAATCTCATTGAATTCTTTGACTAGGTGACTGGAGAATTGAATCAAGGACATGCTATAGACGTAATATACTTAGAGTTTAGCAAAGCTTTTGACACGGTTCCCCACAGGAGGCTCTTGAATAAACTGGACGGGCTGAAGATAGGACCTGACGTGGTTAACTGGATTAGGAACTGGTTGACGGACAGAAGCCAGAGGGTGGTGGTTAATGGAATTCGCTCAGAGGAGGGAAAGGTGAGTAGTGGAGTGCCTCAGGGATCAGTTCTGGGGCCGATTCTGACGTTGCCGAAGGGTTAGAAGGTAAAGTTTGCCTTTTTATGTAAGATACTAAGATTTGTAACCAAGTGGACACCAGGGAGGGAGTGGAAAACATGAAAAAGGATCTGCGGAAGCTAGAAGAATGGTCTAAGGTTTCGCAATTAAAATTCAATGCGAAGAAATGCAAAGTGATGCACTTAGGGAGTAGAAATCCACAGGAGACGTATGTGTTAGGTGGGGAGAGTCCGATAGGTACGGACTGGGAGAGGGATCTTGGGTTGATAGTATCTGTGGATCTGAAGGCGACGAAACAGTATGACAAGGCGGTAGCCGTAGCGAGAAGGTTGCTAGGCTGTATAGAGAGAGGTGTGACCAGCAGAACAAAAGAGGTTTTAATGCCCCAGTATAAGTCGTTGGTGCCCCTGGAGTATTGTGTTCAGTTTTGGAGGCCGTATCTTGCTAAGGATGTAAAAAGAATTGAAGCGGTGCAAAGAAAAGCTACGAGAATGGTATGGGATTTGTGTTACAAGACGTATGAGGAGAGACTTGCTGACCTGAACATGTATACCCTGGAGGAAAGGAGAAACAGGGGTGATATGATACAGACGTTCAAATATTTGAAAGGTATTAATCCGCAAATGAACCTTTTCCGTAGATGGGAAGGCAGTAGAACTAGAGGACATGAAATGAGATTGAAGGGGGGCAGACTCAAGAAAAATGTCAGGAAGTATTTTTTCACAGAGAGAGTGGTAGATACTTGGAATGCCCTCCCGCAGGAGGTGGTGGAGATGAAAACGGTAACGGAATTAAAACATGCGTGGGATAGCCAGTTTAGCAAGCAAGGAGTAAAACGAGACATGCACAAAAGGGTTTTCAGGGCTATTTTCCTATCACAGTAGCAGCTAACGAAAATGGAATGCAAAGGTATTATAATGAGCTAATTACTATACAAATATGCATGCAAGGTGATGCACAGCCGTTTTCCAACCAGATTCACAGAAGCAACCCCTACCTTCAGTTCTGAAATTTTAACGAGAGGTATGGAACTGTCTGTCCTGACAGTTCTGCATGTTGGAAGTACTCCACAGCCACCTTTGCCACTCCTACAGGAGGAGACGTGACAGAGCAGGGACGGCAGTGAAGTGTGTGAGCCAGGAGGGATAAAAATGCCTGGTAGAGAGTGATTTCATGCCTTCCATCTGTCTACAGCACAGCATTTCTGTTTAATCACTGCTCTGTGTCCCCCTGATGGAACAGTTTGCTGCTTCATCCTGGCTCTCATACAGCAGCTACAAATCCCCCACCCCACCCCCAGAGCTCTCCTGCTTGAGCCCTTCCAGCAGTCAATCACAGTGCGTTTAGCTTCTCTGGTGTCAGCTAAACACACTGTTGTTGGCAGGCAGGCACTTCTGATAGCAACTGAAGAAGGAAGAGTGATTTCCTACCTTGTCTGTTTGCAGCACAACAGTTCTTATGCCCCAATGCTGTACGCTGCTTTGGCCCTGAAGTTTTTAAAGGGGGAAAAAAAGGTTTTACACGGCTTTCATACATTCATCTTCTTTGCTGTGTTCAATTCTGGTTGCCGTATCTCAAGAAAGATATAGTAGAATTGGAAAAGGTGCAGCGAAGGGCGACTAAAATGATAGCTGGGATGGGACGACTACCCTAAGAAGAATGACTAAGGAGGCTAGGGCTTTTCAGCTTGGAGAAGAGATGGCTGAGGGGAGACACGATAGAGATATATAAAATAATGAATGGAATGGAACAGGTGGATGTGAAGCGTCTGTTCACGCTTTCCAAAAATACTAGGACTAGGGGGCATGCGATGAAACTACAGTATAGTAAATTTAAAACAAATAGGAGAAAATATTTCTTCACCCAACGCATAATTAAACTCTGGAATTCGTTGCCGGAGAACGTGGTGAAGGCGGTTAGCTTAGCAGAGTTTAAAAAGGGGTTAGATGGTTTCCTAAAGGACAAGTCCATAAACCACTACTAAATGGACTTGGGATAAATCCACAATTCGAGGAATAACATGTATAGAATGTTTGTACGTTTGGGAAGCTTGCCAGGTGCCCTTGGCCTGGATTGGCCGCTGTCGTGGACAAGATGCTGGGCTCGATGGACCCTTGGTGTTTTCCCAGTGTGGCATTACTTATGTACTTAGAATGTTTGTATGTTTGGGAAGCTTGCCAGGTGCCCTTGGCCTGGATTGGCCGCTGTCGTGGACAAGATGCTGGGCTCGATGGACCCTTGGTGTTTTCCCAGTGTGGCATTACTTATGTACTTAGAATGTTTGTACGTTTGGGAAGCTGCCAGGTGCCCTTGACCTGGATTAACCGCTGTCGGGGACAGGATGCTGGGCTTGAGGGGCCTTTGGTCTTTTCCCAGTATGGCATTACTTATGTACTTATGTAGAGCAGCCACGCTTAGCTGTCCGACTGGCTTCCCCCCAGTGAAAGAAATTGCATGCAAATGAGCTAACAGCGAGCAGCTCATTTGCATGCGATTTCCTTCGTGCATGCCTGGATTCTCCAAATCAGTTTGCAGTAACTGGGATCACTAAGGTAAGGGCTTTTTGTGTGTGTGTGTGTGGGGGGGGGGGGGGGGGGGGTTAGTGCATCTAGGCCTAAGTCTTTTGGAAATCCCATTGTTTGTTGAGCCTTCTTCCAGTTCCCGCTTTTTGGTGTTGTCTTATTTAAGGAAGACGTTCTCTCACATGTAGCGTTTTGTTTTTTGCATGTTTCATTGCTGTTCTGCTGTGGGAGTGACATTGCTGTTGAATTTCTTCCTCACTTGTTTGTTCTGCATATTTTAATATGATATATTCAGCATATAATTTAATGCGAAGACGTGCAAAGTGATGCATTTGGGGTGTAGAAATGCAAAAGAGCAGTATGTTCTAGGGGGGTGAGACTGACACGCACGGATCAGGAGACTTTGGGGTCATAGTGTCTGAGGATCTCAAGGTAGCAAAACAATGTGACAAGGCAGTAGCTGAAGAATGCTAGGCTGCATAGAGGCATAACTAGCAGAAGAAAGGTGTTGATATCTCCTGTACAAGTCATTGGTGAGGCCTCACTTGGATTATTGTGTCTAGTTTTGGAGGTGTAGTAGACACCTAGAATGCCCTTCTAGGAGAGGTGGTAGAGTCAAAAATGTATAGGATAGACACGGGATGCCTAAATAGAAGATAGAAATGCAACATGGCTGTTGAGGTGTTATTGAACAAGAGTAGAGGGAACGAAGGCTGATGACAAATAGACTTCTACTGTCTGTGCCCTGCAAATAGCAAAAGACAGGTGAAGCTTCGGCAACTTCACTGTTGTTGATCACTTTATCCTTACGTGTTGTGCTACTCAGGGGGGGAAGGAAAGACATCTCGACTGGTAAGTTGAATTCTGTCAGCAGTACTTGAGGATGATGTGTGGTTATAACCAAGACTCCATGTTTGGCTGCCTATATGGTTGGCATGGTAGAGACTTGACAGCCAGTATTTAAGCATGGATGACTGGGGCCCGCACAGAGTGGCAGATTCGGCTCTGGCCACCTTGTTGGGCAGACAAGATGGACCTTGCGTGTCTTTATCTGCTGTCCTTTACTGTGTTACCAAACGTTGTATATTCTGAGACCTCGTGTTATTGTAGCCCTTCTTCTGTGGTGCAGCTGCAAGAGATGTTGTAGGCTCTGGCAGCTTTGGGGGTGGGAGAGTCATCCTTCACTCATGTTAGAAGCTATCACATATATTGTCACAGATGATTGTAGCTGTGGCCACTCATACATAGGTGAAACAGCTGCATTGTATAAAAAAGGTTAAAAGAACACATAAGACACAATAAACACAACATAGATCAGCTATTGCCAATTGATTGGACAGGGGCCAATGATTTTTCCCCACTTTCAGGAGTTGTAATGAGATTGGATGGTCATCAACCAATCCAGGTCAAAAACCACATTAAAACCAGCACATAGACCTACCACACAGCATCACCCTGAAGAAGGCCATAGCAAGATGGCTGAAATGTTGGATAAGCAAACTTAGATGTGGCACCACCTTGACAGGTGCAAGAACCAGGTTCAGTTCTGTTGACTAGAGGTGCCCAAACTTGTACATAGAACTGTATGCTTGCTTTATAAGTAGAGTGTTTTGATTACTGTTTATTTTTGGTGGACAAAAATATGATCTGGTGTAGAAGACCAGAGGAAACAGAAGGCTATAAACACACAACAGAACAACAGTATGGTGAGAAGAAAGATTATTGGACAAACCCGTTGTGACTGTTTCAGCAAATTCCTGCATCATGGGTATATTATATTAAAAAAAATTTAATATGTGAAAAATTAACACACACAAAAGCTTACCGATAAAAAAAATAACATAAAAGATATAAATATACAAATATGAACACAGATCAAATAAATGCTAAACCAAATAAAATCAAACGTTTTAGAACTTAAAAATAATTGATCCTATATATTGGTAAAATCTTATGGATTCCATTCCTGCGAAGAATAAAAAGAAACAGGTTGCAAAGATACATTAAAAATTGCCCAATTTCCACTAAAATAATTAGATAAATAATTAAAAGACTGACAAGGCCATGGAGATAGTAATATAGTAAATGACAGCAGATAAAGACTTTTCTCCGAGGACAAGCAGGCTGTTTGTTCTCACTGATGGGTGACGTCCAAGGCAGCCCCTCCAATCGGAAAACTTTACTAGCAAAGGCCTTTGCTAGTCCTCGCGCGCCGATGCGCACCGTGCATGCGCGGCCGTCTTCCCGCCCGAACTGGCTCGTGTTAGTCAGTCTTCTTTTGTCCGCGCTTGGGACGGTCATGTTTTGCGCCATTTCGCGCCCCTCAAGTTGACCCTCGCGCGTCTTCGCGTTTTTTTGCTTAAAAAAAAAATTAGAAGACCTTTACGGTCTTTTCCCCTTTTCCCGTGTTTCCAGTTTTTGCCCCGCTAAGTTTCCTTTCGTTTTCGGGGTAGGCCTTTTTGAGGCCTCGGTTCGGGTTTTTTCTCTTCCTATTTTGGTGCCTTTACCGCCATTACGAGTTTTGATTTCGCCGGCGTGATTTTTCCGCCCATGTCATCGAAGTCTCCCAGCGGCTTCAAGAAGTTCACCCAGTGCACCCGGGTAATCTCGCTCACTGATAGGCATGCGTCGTGTCTTCAGTGTCTGGGGGCTGGGCACCGCCAGCAGGCCTGTAGTCTTTGCGCCCTTTTACAGAAAAGGACTCAGGTAGCGAGATTGGCCCAGTGGAATGTGTTGTTCTCGGGCTCTTCGTCGGCAACAGCACCGGGGGCATCGAGTGCATCGACGTCGACAGCTTCAAGACCTTCGACCTCGGCATCGACTACATCGACTTCATCGAGGCATCGAAAGGCTGCGTCGGTGGTACCGTGACCTCCACTAGTGCTGATGTCGTCGGACGGTGGTGCTTCGACTGGAGTGCAGGTGAGGGCTGTCCATTCCCCTGCTGGTGGCGGTGAGCCTTCGGGTGGGTCTCCCCCTACCCTGAGGGCTCCTGCGGTACAGCCCCCCCGAGACCGACCTTCTTCGGCCTCGGCCCCGAGGAAGCGATGCCTGGATTCTACGTCCTCGTCGGTACCGGGAAGTTCCGATGACATGCTTCGTTTGAAAAAGTCAAAGAAGCATCGACACCGGTCTCCTTCCCGCATCGGTACCGAGAGCTCTGGGTCGCCGAGGGAGTCGGCACCCAGTAGGCATCGGCACCGGGAGGACGGCTCACCCTCTGTTCAGGAGGTGTCGATGCGCTCCACCTTGGACAGCCCGGAACAGCCTCCTCGCCCGGAACAGACTCTGACCTTGACGCCTGCATCGGCTTCCATGTCTTTCTCCACAGCCGCTCTGCACGAGAGTCTCCGGGCCATTCTCCCAGAGATCCTGGGAGAGCTGTTGCGCCCTTCCCCTCCGGTACCGGGGGTGCTTGCGCCACCGGTACCGTCGAGTGAGGCGCTGGCTGGCCCCTTGCCCGGGGTGAGGTCTCCGACATCGGTGCCGCTTGCGGTTCCGATTACGGTCGCCTCCCAGGAAGGCTCCCCAACGACGGCGGAGGGAGCTTCGCCGGTGCGGGCGAGGGAGTCTACCTCTCGACGCTCCCACCGTGGCCGTGTTTCCACGGAGTCGAGTCGGGCACGGCTTCAGACACAGGTTCATGAACTTGTGTCTGATACCGATGGTGAGGCCTCGTGGGAGGAGGAGGAGGACATCAGATATTTCTCTGACGAGGAGTCTGATGGCCTTCCTTCCGATCCCACTTCCTCCCCTGAAAGGCAGCTTTCTCCTCCCGAGAGTCTGTCTTTTGCAGCCTTTGTCCGGGAGATGTCTACGGCCATCCCCTTCCCGGTGGTTGTGGAGGACGAGCCCAGGGCTGAAATGTTTGAGCTCCTGGACTATCCTTCTCCACCTAAGGAAGCGTCCACAGTACCCATGCATCATGTCCTAAAAAAGACATTGCTGGCGAACTGGACCAAGCCTTTAAGTAATCCCCACATTCCCAAGAAGATCGAGTCCCAGTACCAGATCCATGGGGACCCAGAGCTGATGCGCACTCAGTTGCCTCACGACTCTGGTGTGGTGGATCTGGCCCTAAAGAAGGCTAAGAGTTCTAGGGAGCATGCTTCGGCGCCCCCGGGCAAAGACTCTAGAACCTTAGACTCCTTTGGGAGGAAGGCCTACCATTCTTCTATGCTCGTGGCCAAAATCCAGTCTTACCAGCTCTACACGAGCATACATATGCGGAACAATGTGCGGCAGTTGGCGGGCTTGGTGGACAAGCTCCCTCCTGAGCAAGCCAAGCCATTTCAGGAGGTGGTCAGGCAGCTGAAGGTGTGCAGAAAATTCCTGGCCAGAGGGGTATATGATACCTTTGATGTCGCGTCCAGGGCTGCTGCTCAAGGTGTGGTGATGCGCAGACTCTCATGGCTGCGTGCCTCCGACCTGGAGAATAGGATCCAGCAGCGGATTGCGGACTCCCCTTGCCGAGCGGACAATATTTTTGGAGAGAAGGTCGAACAGGTGGTAGAGCAGCTCCACCAGCAGGATACCGCTTTCGACAAGTTCTCCCGCCGGCAGCCTTCAGCATCTACCTCCTCAGGTAGATGTTTTTATGGGGGAAGGAAGACTGTTCCCTACTCTTCTGGTAAGCGTAGGTACAATCCTCCTCCTCGACAGCCTGCGGCCCAGGCTAAGCCCCAGCGCTTGCTCTCGTCAGCAGCGTGCGCCTCAGCAAGGCCCCACGGCTTCCCAGCAAAAGCAGGGGGCGAGCTTTTGACTGGCTCCAGCAGAGCATAGCCGACATCAGCGTGTCAGTGCCGGGCGATCTGCCGGTCGGGGGGAGGTTGAAAGTTTTTCACCAAAGGTGGCCTTTCATAACCTCTGACCGTTGGGTTCTTCAAATAGTCCGGCAAGGATACACCCTCAATTTGGCCTCCAAACCTCCAAATTGCCCACCGGGAGCTCAATCCTACAGCTTCCAGCACAAGCAGGTACTTGCAGAGGAACTCTCCGCCCTTCTCAACGCCAATGCGGTCGAGCCCGTGCCATCCGGGCAAGAAGGGCTGGGATTCTATTCCAGGTACTTGTGGAAAAGAAAACAGGGGGGATGCGTCCCATCCTAGACCTAAGGGCCCTGAACAAATATCTGGTCAAGGAAAAGTTCAGGATGCTTTCCCTGGGCACCCTTCTTCCCATGATTCAGGAAAACGACTGGCTATGCTCTCTGGACTTGAAGGACACCTACACGCACATCCCGATACTGCCAGCTCACAGACAGTATCTGCGATTTCAGCTGGGCACACGTCACTTCCAGTACTGTGTGCTACCCTTTGGGCTCGCCTCTGCGCCCAGAGTGTTCACGAAGTGCTTGGCTGTAGTAGCAGCGGCGCTTCGCAGGCTGGGAGTACACGTGTTCCCCTATCTCGACGATTGGCTGGTGAAGAACACATCCGAGGCAGGAGCTCTACAGTCCATGCAGATGACTATTCGCCTCCTGGAGCTACTGGGGTTTGTGATAAATTATCCAAAGTCCCATCTTCTCCCAGTACAGAGACTCGAATTCATAGGAGCTCTGCTGGATTCTCAGACGGCTCGTGCCTATCTCCCAGAGACGAGAGCCAACAACTTGTTGTCCCTCATCTCGCGGGTGCGAGCGTCCCAGCAGATCACAGCTCGGCAGATGTTGAGATTGTTGGGCCACATGGCCTCCACAGTTCATGTGACTCCCATGGCCCGCCTTCACATGCGATCTGCTCAATGGACCCTAGCTTCCCAGTGGTTTTAGGCTGCTGGGGATCTAGAGGACGTGATCCACCTGTCCACGAGTTTTCTCAAATCCCTGTATTGGTGGACGATTTGGTCCAATTTGACTCTGGGACGTCCTTTCCAAATTCCTCAGCCACAAAAAAGTGCTGACTACGGATGCGTCCCTCCTGGGGTGGGGAGCTCATGTCGATGGGCTTCACACCCAGGGAAGCTGGTCCCTCCAGGAACGCGATCTGCAGATCAATCTCCTGGAGTTACGAGTGGTCTGGAACGCTCTGAAGGCTTTCAGAGATGGCTGTCCCACCAAATTCAGACAGACAACTAGGTTGCCATGTATTACATCAACAAGTAGGGGGGCACCGGATCTCGCCCCCTGTGTCAGGAAGCCGTCAGCATGTGGCTCTGGGTTCGCCGTCACAGCATTGTGCTCCAAGCCACATACCTGGCAGGCGTAAACAACAGTCTGGTCAACAGACTGAGCAGGATTATGCAACCTCACGAGTGGTCGCTCAACTCCCAAGTAGTGCGCCAGATCTTTCAGGTGTGGGGCACCCCCTTGGTAGATCTCTTTGCATCTCGAGCCAACCACAAGGTCCCTCAGTTCTGTTCCAGAGTTCAGGCCCCCGGCAGACTGGCATCGGATGCCTTCCTCCTGGACTGGGGGGAAGGTCTGCTGTATGCTTATCCTCCCATACCTCTGGTGGGGAAGACTTTGTTGAAACTCAAGCAAGACCGAGGCGCCATGATTCTGATTGCTCCCTTTTGGCCGCATCAGATCTGGTTCCCTCTTCTTCTGGAGTTGTCCTCCGAAGAACCGTGGAGATTGGAGTGTTTTCCGACCCTCATCACACAGAACGAAGGGGTGCTTCTGCATCCCAACCTCCAGTCTCTGGCTCTCACGGCCTGGATGTTGAGAGCGTAGACTTTGCCTCTTTGGGTCTGTCAGAGGGTGTCTCCCGCATCTTGCTTGCTTCCAGGAAAGATTCTACTATGAGGAGTTACTTCTTTCTATGGAGGAGGTTTGCCGTCTGGTGTGACAGCAAGGCCCTAGATCCTCGCTCTTGTCCTACACAGACCCTGCTTGAATACCTTCTGCACTTGTCTGAGTCTGGTCTCAAGACCAACTCCGTAAGGGTTCACCTTAGCGCAATCAGTGCATACCATTACCGTGTGGAAGGTAAGCCGATCTCAGGACAGCCTTTAGTTGTTCGCTTCATGAGAGGTTTGCTTTTGTCAAAGCCCCCCGTCAAACCTCCTAAAGTGTCATGGGATCTCAATGTCGTTCTCACCCAGCTGATGAATCCTCCTTTTGAGCCACTGAACTCCTGCCATCTGAAGTACTTGACCTGGAAGGTCATTTTCTTGGTGGCAGTTACTTCAGCTCGTAGAGTCAGTGAGCTTCAGGCCCTGGTAGCCCAGGCCCCTTACACCAAATTTCATCATAACAGAGTAGTCCTCCGCACTCACCCTAAGTTCTTGCCAAAGGTTGTGTCGGAGTTCCATCTGAACCAGTCAGTTGTCTTGCCAACATTCTTTCCCCGTCCTCATTCCTGCCCTGCTGAACGTCAGCTGCACATTGGACTGCAAAAGAGCATTGGCCTTCTATCTGGAGCGGACACAGCCCAACAGACAGTCCGCCCAATTGTTTGTTTCTTTTGATCCCAACAGGAGGGGAGTGGCTGTGGGGAAACGCACCATATCCAATTGGCTAGCAGATTGCATTTCCTTCACTTACGCCCAGGCTGGGCTGGCTCTTGAGGGTCATGTCACGGCTCATAATGTTAGAGCCATGGCAGCGTCAGTGGCCCACTTGAAGTCAGCCACTATTGAAGAGATCTGCAAAGCTGCGACGTGGTCATCTGTCCACACATTCACATCTCATTACTGCCTGCAGCAGGATACCCGACGCGACAGTCGGTTCGGGAAGTCAGTGCTTCAGAATCTGTTCGGGGTTTAGAATCCAACTCCACCCCCCTAGGCCCATGTTTATTCTGTTCCAGGCTACACTCTCTGTTAGTTGGATAAGTTGTTAGGTCAATCTCAGTTATGTCCTCGTCGTTGCGAGGCCCAATTGACCATGTTTGTTGTTTTGAGTGAGCCTGGGGGCTAGGGATACCCCATCAGTGAGAACAAGCAGCCTGCTTGTCCTCGGAGAAAGCGAATGCTACATACCTGTAGAAGGTATTCTCTGAGGACAGCAGGCTGATTGTTCTCACAAACCCGCCCGCCTCCCCTTTGGAGTTGTGTCTTCCCTTGTCTTTGTCTTGCTACATACGGGACTGACTAACACGAGCCGGTTCGGCCGGGAAGACGGCTGCGCATGCGCATCGGCGCGCGAGGACTAGCAAAGGCCTTTGCTAGTAAAGTTTTCCGATTGGAGGGGCTGCCGTGG
The DNA here is from genome assembly GCF_901765095.1 of Microcaecilia unicolor. Lineage (NCBI taxonomy): Eukaryota > Metazoa > Chordata > Amphibia > Gymnophiona > Siphonopidae > Microcaecilia > Microcaecilia unicolor. The sequence goes on along the minus strand of NC_044040.1, from coordinate 201,890,283 downwards.
ATGTCACCCATCAGTGAGAACAATCAGCCTGCTGTCCTCGGAGAATACCTTCTACAGGTATGTAGCATTCGCTTTACGGTCCATCTAGTCTGCCCAACAAAATAAACTCATTAGACATGGTGTGCGGTACGTTATATGTATACCCTAGTTTGTTGTCCTTGTCTTTTTCAGGGCACAGACTGTGGAAGTCTGCCCAGCACTGTTCTTGTACCAAAATTTCTGAAGTCAACGTCGAAGCCCCTTAAAATTTACACTCCAGGCCATTCATATCTGTTCAGTCACGATCAGGGCACAGACCGTAGAAGTCTGCCCAGCAATGGTTTTGGTTCCCAATTACCGGTGTTGCCATCCAATCTCCACTAAGATTCCGTGGATCTAGTCCTTCTAAATAGAATTCCTTTGTGTTTATCCCACACATTTTGAATTCCATTACTGTTTTCATCACCACCTCCCGCAGAAGGGCATTCGATGTATCCACCACCCTGTATGTGAAAAAATACTTCCTGACATTTTTCCTGCGTCTGCCCCCTTCAACCTCAATTCATGTCCTCTAGTTCTACCGCCTTCCCATCTCCGGAAAAGGTTTGTGTGCAGATTAATACCTTTTGAGTATTTCAACGTCTCTATCGTGTCACTCCTGTTTCTCCTTTCCTCCAAGGTATACATATTCAGGTCAGCAAGTCTCCTCTCGTAAGGTTTGCAACACAAATTCTATACCATTTTTGTAGCTTTTCTTTGCACTGCTTCCAGTCTTTTTACATGTTTAGCAAGATACGGCCTCCAAAACTGAACACAATACTCCAAGTGGGGCATCACCAACGACTTGTAGAGGGGCATCAACATCTCCTTTCTTCAAAGATTGGGGAATAATAAACAGTCTCTGATCACAACTAAAAGAGATTATTTCTCTAAACTAATTCAACCACGTCAATTAGATTCTTCAAAACTTTCCAACCTCGTACCTTCACTTACATCCATTACGGACAGTATGGAGAATTATGATGCCCCTTCTGCATCCACATTGGCACTTTATTTTAAGGCCAAGGTAGATAAAATTAGAGGTTCATTGAGTGGTAAGGGGGATATTTATTAATATCTTTTTATTGATCCCTCTGAAATTCCAACAGATAGGCTTTGGGATGTTTTTAAGTTTATTGCACCAAATTAAACCTTAAGACTCCTGAAGAAATATTCTAGTTCTCATTGTTCATTGGATATATGTCCTGCTTATTTATTAAGATCACCTAGTTTACTGTTTGTACATTCATTAACAGATTGACTTAATTTACAACTTCAGGCTGGTTGTTTTCTGGTATCAAAGTCTGAGATAGTGCTTGCTCCTATTTTGAAAAAAACAAAGGGAGATATGCAGGAACTGTGTAATTATAGACCGGTGGCGTCAGTTCCTCTGTTGGTTAAACCAGTGGTTCCCAAACCTGATCCTGGAGGCACCCCAGCCAGTGACGTCAGGATATCTACAATGAATATTTATGGCAGAGATTTGTATGCGGTGGAAGCAGTGCATGCAAATCTTCCTCATGAATATTCATTGTGGATATCCTGAAAACCTGACTGGCTGGGGTGCTTCCATGATCAGGTTTGGGAACTACTGGTTTAACCAATAAAGGAACTGACGCCATATCTCTCTTTTGTTTTGTTTTTTTGTCAAAATAGGAGTAAGCACTATCTCAGACTTTGGTACCAGAAAACAACCAGCCTGACAACAACCAGAATTAAGTCAATCTGTTAATGAATGTACAAACAGTAAACTAGGTGATCTTAGCAAATAAGCAGGACATATATCCAATGAACAATGAGAACTAGCTTATTTCTTCAGGAGTCATAAGGTTTCATTTGGTGCAATAAACTTAAAAACATCCCAAAGCCTATCTGCTGGAATTTCAGAGGGATCAATAAAAAGATATTCATAAATATCCCCCATACCAATGAATCTCTAATTTTATCTACAGAGGTTTGGATCACGGATTACAAATATTGCACCAGTCACAGTCTGGGCTTTTGGAAGGGTTTTAGCACGGAAACCATCCTTATTTCACTAATTACTACAGCTCAGAAGATGTTAAGTTTAGGACAGACTTCCCTAATAGTGTAGTTTGATTTAAGTAGTGCTTTTGATTTGGTGGATCATACTCTTTTGCTACATCTGTTGGACTTTTTTTGGTATCTCGGGTCCTGTTTTGTATTGGATCAGAGGTTTTCTAGATAGATCATATATAGTGAAAATGCATGGGGAAATGGTGGAGCCCTGGAGAGCTTACTTGTGGACTCCTCAGGGCTCCCTATTGTCCCTTACACTGTTTAATATCTTGATGCAACAGATCTAATCCTTTATATGTTATGATTGGGGTCAGAACCCCTCTCAAACTTACCTCTTTCCTGGGAGTCAGCTTCTTAGCTGGCTTCTGTTTCTTTTCTCTGTCCTTTCTGAGCTGGCTCTCTCTCTGTGCTGGCAGCTTCCAGCAGCATGGGGTTAATTGTTTTACTTTACTACAGCTGTGTGGGTGGACTGAGTTAGCTCTACCTCTCTTTGGGTGTATTGGCTTCAAGTGCTTCATGGTGTTGCATTGGTGTGGGTTGGGCCTCTCTGGGTCAGTGTGCTTTTGCCTAGGTCTAGGGAGTGTGACATCATCAGGGAGGGCCTTGATAAGGAAGTGGTGGTGTTTCCTTCAGAGCCTTTGCAACGGTGGTGTTTGCTTTAGGTAGGGTGGTGCTGTGTGCACTTCTGACTTTGTGGCTAGTTTCCCTGCTTGCTTTTGTTAAGGGCCAGGTTAGTGTTAGTGCAGTGTGCACTGGTGACTGTGTGTTTAGCTTTCCTGCTTTTCCCTTTGGTTCCCCTGCTTTTCCCTCTTGGTTTTGGAAGCATTGCTGTGTGTAGGGCTTTGGAAGCTCTGTTTCTGTTAGAAGTACTTCAGGGTTTGGTGGTGTTAGGAACACTACAGATTTTGCTGTTAGAAGTACTTCTGGTGTTTGTGCTATTGGGAGCATTGCAGTCTTTGCTGTTTGGGTTTTGGGTGCTGTAGAAAGCACTTCAGTTTGCTGTTAGAAGTACTTCTGGGTTTGGTGCTGTTAGAGGCACTTCAGTTCGCTGTGAGAAGTACGTCAGTAGCTTGGTGCTTAGTGGAACCTGGGTTAGATTAGTGCGGTGGTGCACTGCTGTAGCGTGGGGGCTTAGGAAGCTCCTTTGCTAGCGTGTGTTTGCTTTCCTGCTTTTTCCTTGTGCCTTCCCTGTCTTCCCTTTTAGTGCTAGGAGCTCTTTTGGTTGTTTGGTGCATAGGAGCACCTTAGTTAGTTTAGAGTTGTAGAGCACTGCTTGTAGCTTGGTGCTTAGTAGCACCTGTGTTAGCTTGTGTATTTAGTTCCCTGCTCTGTTACTTTAGGGCTTAGGAAGTCCCTTTCTTGAGCAGGGCTTAGGAGCTCCTGTTTAGTATAGGGCTTAGGAAGTCCTTTTGTCAGTTTACTGTTAGGAACACTCCTGCTGGTTTAGGGTTTGGGAGCACGTAGATCAGTTTAGGTTTAAGAGTACTTCTGTTTCCAGTCCTGGTCCCTGTGTCATCCGGTATCCAGTAAGTCCTGCCGGCTACTCGAACCCAGGAGCTCAACTCCTGGGGGGGCTTAGTAGCTAAGTGCAGGTGAAGCTGTGTGGACCAGTCCGGTGTGCTCCAGTCCGGGGGATTCCAGTCCTGTGTCCTCCAGTCCGGGGGATTCCAGTCCAGTGTTTCAGTCTGGGGGGTTCCAGTCCTGTGTCCTCCAGTGCGGGGAATTCCAGTCCAGTGTTCCAGTCCGTGTGTTCCGGCTCGCTGGGCGGTGCCTGCAGTCCCTGCCGGAGTCGGTGTGCTTGCCCAGCGTTGGTTGGTGGGTTTTGCCTGCTGCTGTCGCTCCTCGTCAGCAGCCCAAGGGCTCACATTTGCTCCAGAGCCCAGCTCCGCGGGCTCTGAACCTGAGAACCTGACATTATATAAGCAGATGACATTATGGTATTGCCTTTCACTATTGGCAACATAAAACATGAATCTACTCTTTATGGTTGTTTAGATTTAGTCAATTCATGGGTTTCTGCATATAAATTGAAGCTTAATAAAGAGAAAACAACGCTTTTATGGGTAGGTCTACCATTACATTTGAGTGATACGATGTTACCAGTTAATAATTTTCAGATAAAACTGGGTGTCTCAGACTTTTGGGAATTGAGGTGGATAGTCAATTATGTTTAGGAACTCAGGTTTATAAGGTGGTAGGAAATTCTTTTCTGTTATTAAAGAAATTAAGAATTATTTTAAGAATTTGTGGTTATCTTCAGTTTAGGAAAGCTGTTCAAACATTTCTTTTTAAGAAGTTTTACTATTTTTTGGTATAAGCTATTGTATAATTTGGTTTAAAATATTGTAATTTCTGATCAGCTTTTTTCTGTTACCCGCAGTGAATGTTTAGTATTTTGTGGGTTATAAGACTAGTAGTAATAATAATAATATTGCTGACTACTTCACTCTCATAGTTAGTTTCAGTATATAGTGAGGTTTAGATTCAACGACCTGGCTGTAGTCGAGCCTGGTTGTGTTTAATCAGATGACTCTATCAATTAAATTTGGTTAATTGGTTGATTAAGGGAGCAGTTAATTTTCACGAGTGCTATGAGTTTTGGATAACTTTTCCTTAAATGAAGTAGAAATTTTAAAACTGTGTTATGTGCATTATGTGTTTACTCGGGTTCCCGTCATCTAATAATACATTTTGTTTAAAGATCAGAAACCATTCAGTATGACACATTTGCAATAATAAGGGAAATAGGAGGGGAGGGGGGGGGGGGGGAGAAAACTTTCACATCATTGTGTATGTATGTATGTATGTATAAAATTTTTGAGTTCTGATTTATTCCAATTAAAGTTAATAAAGTTTCCTTTGCGTCCCTCCGGACTGGCCCAAAATTGGACTGATGGGTTGTGCACTCCTTCCAGCAGGTGGAGACTGAGAACGTCTGTCTCTAGAGAGCCAATAAGAGCTCTGGCCATGTGACCCTAGATTCAGTATTCTCAGTCTCCAGCAGGTGGAAGGAGATGAGCCGTTTAGTCTCTCTGTTTTCTTTGGGGTCTTAAAAAACCCCTTTAGACCTTTTCTGTGCACCAGCGAATCTGTGTAGTGGAAGCTGCAGTCTGTGGGGATTTTTTTTTTTTTTTTCAAGCCTCAGTAGTGCTAAACTCAGGTTTCTGGGTCCCTCCCCTCCTCCCTCCCATTTCTCCTGCTTGGTGTGCAGGGAAGAGCTCACTGTTTTGGAGGAAAGGTGTTGCAGCATTGGGAAGAAGCAACCACGTTCTAAATTGGGGGAGGGGGAACTTCCCCTCAGCACAAACAAGCAGGCCAGCTCTGTCATTGTCCCGAGCAGCGATCCTTGCCTTCCATTGATTACCGCGGTAGAGTGGTTCTTTTTGTGTTTTTTTTAAAAAAGGGGGAAATTGCATTCCCGTGTTAGGATGGAAAAGCTCAAGCGGTGTAGTGTCTGCCAGTGGCGGGAAGTTGGCACGCACAAAGTTTGTAAATACTGTACAGTGGTAGACAGCAACCGTTCCTTCGGCCACTCCAGCAGCCGAGGTACCTTTGGCGTTCTCTGGCCCCACTTCAGAGTTAGCTGGCTCTTCTGTCTTGGCAGGGAAAACCACCATTTTGTCAGCACAGGCAAACATTGAGGACCAGGTCGCTCCTGTCTTACCTCAGGCAGCAGATAATGCAGCAGTGTCCCTGGTGCATTCTGGGGTATCCCAGGAGGCTGGTTTTTTTCCCTGAATTTGTCCTCCAGATGTACCAGGCCTTTTTATTAAAAAAAAAAAGTTGAGCTCTGGGGTTGCTTCTTCTGGTGGGGGGGGGGGGGGTCCCCTTTCTAGACACTTGGCTCCTGCTAAAAGGGCTAGGGGCTCCTGGGACGTGGAGGAGGACCTGGCTTCGGACCCAGATTTAGAGATACCCTCCCTGGAGGAGGAGGAAGGCCAGAGGACAGACAGCTGGAAGACCAGGTCTCTTTGGAAGCCAGGAACAGACCCCTTGCCTCTGGGGGAAGATCCTTTGTTCGTCCAGATATTCCATAAAGAGGATCTTCAGGAGCTCATTTCTTTGGTGGCCTCCACCCTTCATTTTGAGGAGGAGCAACCCTTGGTCCCTGAGGTCCGTAAGGTGGACTTACTGGTTAAAGGCATTAGATCTTCTGTGCAAATTTTCCAATGCATAAGGACATTCGAGGCATTATTCAAGCTCAGTGGGATGTGCCAGACTCCCCCTTTCGGCCAGCCAGGTCCATGGTGTGCCTTTACGTGGTCCCGGATGAAGACAGGTCCCTCTTAAAGGAGCCCGTAGTTGATGCAGTGGGCTTGATCGTCATCAGGCTAATATGGTTTTGGTAGACGGTGGCACAGCCCTCCAGGATGTCCAGGCAGTTGGATGCTCTTGTCAAGAACAGTTTTGACATCTCTTCTTTGGCGGTGCAGGCAGTCATCTGTGGCTCCTTGGTGCCCAGGGCCTGCTTGGACCAGATGATTTGTCTTCCATAGATGCTGAAGTAGCCAAGATTGAGATGGGGTCTTCTTTCTTGACGGATGCCTTGTACAATTTACTGAGAGCCTCTTCTAAGTCCATAGCTTGGAGGTTGCAGCCTGCCGCTCTCTTTGGTTGAGAGGTTGGTCGGTGGATGCGGCCTCTAAATCTAAGTTGAGTAAGTTTCCTTTCAAGGGTTCCTTTTTGTTTGGAGAGAAATTGTATAAGTTGGTGCATAGTTTGGGGGATACGAAGGTTCCTCGCCTTCCGGAAGATAGGCCTAGGTCAGCTGGTTGGGTGGGGCTCCCTGTTTGGACGGGGGTGAGCGCATGATTTTCGCCATTTTTGGTCCAGCCTGGAGGCTCAGGCCCAGAGGTCTAGGTTTTTTCAGAGGTTGCCGTCCTTTCAAGGCTCCTGCCATGGGGGTCGGGACTGTGGCGCCTGTTTCCAGTCCCCTTCCTGTCCTTCCCAGTGAAGGTGCGCAGGCCTCTCCCTGTGGGAGCTCGGCTGTCACAGTTTCTTCAGAATTGGGCACAGATTACTCCGATCATTGGGTTTTGGAGGTTATTCAAGACAGGTATGCCTTAGAATTTGCGCGGCCTCTTTCAGACGCCTTTCTGGAGTCTCTCTGCCAGTCTTGCCTCAAGGCAGGTGCAGTACGGTACACTTTATTGAGGCTTTTGTATATTCGAGCTATATGTCCAGTACCTCCCTCAGAAGTCAGATGGAGCCGTTACTCCATTTACTTTGTGGTCCCAAAGAAGGAGGGCTCCTTTCATCCGATATTAGATCTCAAGGCGGTCAATCGTGCCCTCAAAGTCACCAGTTTTTAGATGGAGACCCTTCGGTCAGTGATTGTCGCCGTATGGTCGGGAGAGTTTCTGACGGCGTTAGACCTCACAGAGGCTTATCTACACGTTCCGATCCGGCCCATTCACCAAAGGTTCCTTCTGTTTGCGATTCTAGGCCAGCACTTTCAGTTTTGAGCGCTTCCGTTTGCCACGGTTCCTCGCACGTTCACGAAGGTCATGGTGGTGGTGGTGACAGCGCTCAGGAAGGAGGGCATTTTGGTTCATCCATACTTAGACGACTTGCTAATCCAGGCAAAGTCGTATCAGGAGAGTTTGTGGGTCACAGCTCTGGTGATCCAGTTCTTGCAGTCCCCCGGTTGGGTGGTCAACTCTGTCGAGAGCCATCTGGTGCCCTCACAGTCCCTGGAGTACTTGAGAGTGTCTTTTGACATGGCATAGGGATGAATTTTTCTTTCCCCAAGCAGAATTCTCAAGTTACAATCTCAGGTTCAGGGGTTGTTGCGCAAGCATGTCCCCTGTGCTTGGGATTATCTATAAGTGTTGGGCTTCATGGCAGCGACGATAGAGGTAGTATTGTGGACCATAGCGCAGATGTGGCCTTTACAAGCTTCTCTTTTGTCCAGATGGTCTCCCCAAACGTTCTCCCTTCTGGTGAGGTTGCCTCTACAGACCCAAGAGCGCAGCAGTCTCTACTGGTGGCTGTGTACAGACAGTCTCACCAAGGGGATGCTGCTGGACACGCCCCAGTGGATAGTGGTGACGACGGATGCCATTCTCAAGGGCTGGGAAGCCCACTGCTTCGGGAGGTTTGTTCAGGGTTATTAGTCATCTCTAGAAGCATCCTTTTTGATCAACCTGTTGGAAACCAGGGCAATCCGGCTGGCTCTGCAGGTATTTTGCCCCCTGTTGGCTGGCGTGGCAGTTCACATCCTGTTGAACAGTGCTACAGCAGTGACTCATGTTAATTGCCACGAGGGGACGAGAAGTCACCTGTTGCAACAGGAGTCTGCAAAGCTCATAGCCTGAGTGGTGTCACCTAACCGCCATCTTGGCCTCTCATGTACGGGAGTGGAGAACGTCCAAGCGGATTTTCGCAGACGTCACATCCTCGATCCAAGGGAATGGTCCCTAAGTTAGCAGGCGTTTCAGTTGATAGTGGATCAGTGAGGATTACGTCTCATGGATCTTTTTTCCACATGTCTCAACGCAAAGGTCTCCCACTTCTTCAGTTGCAGAAGGGATCTCAAGGCGGAAGGGATCAATGCTCTTCTCAAGCAGTGGCCTCCCCGGTTTTCTCTCTGTGCTTCCTCAGTGGCACCTTTTGGGATAGCTCAGAAGATCGAGGTGCATGGAGGTCCGATGATTCTGGAGGCTCCAGATTGGCCTCGCAGACTATGTGGTATGCAGACCTCGAGCGTTTTGTGTCTGCTTCTCCTCTGTCTTGCAGAGGAGGGTGACCTTCTGGTCCAGGGTCCGATTCCTCATCCAGACCCAGCTCAATTTTGTCTTACGGCCTAGCTCTTGAACATGCTCATTTGATGAAGAAGGATTAATTTTCTTGGGTGATTTCTACCATGCTTTGGTCGCATTGTCGATCAACGTCTTTGAATTACGTTAGAACTTGGCAAGTTTTTAAGGCGTGGTGTGCAGACCGAGACATATCTCTCCTCTCCATGCATCTTTGGCGGAGATGCTGGAATTTTTAAAGCTCGGATTTGATGAAGGTTTGGCTCTTGCTTCCCTTAAGGTGCAGGTTGCAACATTGTTCTGTTTTACAATTCGAGTGCAGGGTAAGTCGCTGGCTAGTCATTTGGATGTGTCCCGTTTTGAAGGGGGTCCGTCTCCATCCTCCAGCTACAGCCCTCTTTCCAGCTTAAGATCTCAGCTTGGTGCTGTCGTCCCTCATGGGGCCTCCATTTGAACCATTGTCTTTATGTTCCCTTAAGGATTTGACACTCAAGATGGTATTTCTGGTAGCCATTGCTTCGGCTAGGCGAGTATCGGAGTTACAAGCCTTTTCCTGCTGATCTCCCTTTTTGGAATTTTCTAAGGAGTGAGTGGTTTTGTGTATGGTACCTTTTGTTTCTTCCTAAAGTGGTCTCGCATTTTCATCTTTCCCATTCCGTGGTTCTATCAGTCCTGGGCTCTTCCTCTGGTATGGAGGATCAGCAGAAGTTGTGAACTCTGGATATTAAGAGGGTTTTTAAGCACTTTATTAAGATTAAAGAGGATTTCCAGCGCTCGGACTGCCTATTTGTGCTTCTTGGAGGTTCTCGTAAGGCATTGACAGCTTCTAAGCCCACTATTCTAGGTGGCTTAAGGAATTGATAGCTTCTGCTTACCTGCTCGTCAAGAAATCTGTCCCAGAGGGGCTCAAAGGCCCACTCAATTAGGGGACAAGCAGCTTCTTGGGCGGAGAGATTTTTGGTGCCGCCCATGGACATATGTAAGGTGGCGACTTGGGCTTCCTTGCATTTCTTTTCTAAGCACTAGACATACAGTGTCATCAGCAAGCGGTTTTTGCAACGAGGGTACTCACAGCTGGGTTGCTGGAGTCCTTCCCTTAAGTCTACTACATTGTTACTTCCCATCAGTCCAATCCTGGCTGGTCTGGAGGGACACTAAGCAAGGAGAAATTAGATCTTACCTGCTAATTTGCTTTCCTTTAGTCCCTCTGGACTGGCCCAGGTCTCTCCCATATTCTTTGATGATGAGAATGGTTCTGTATAAGAGTTCCAGGGTAGAGCTGTCCTGCACATTTTATTGAAAAAAATATTCCTGTTTTAAAAGCACAAGAGTATAAGCTGATTGCCGCACAACTTCTCCAGTGCGTGTTGTGTTTGGGCAGGTAGCACATGGGCCTTCCTGTGTCTGTACGAGCAAGTTGTTTGAAGTGCTCTTATGGATGGCCCAGAAAGTGTTTTTCTCTCTTTCCTGCTTGGTTAGTCAAACACTGAATTAGGGTCACATGGCCAAGATCTTATTGACTCTCTCGAATCAGAAGTTCTCAGTCTCCACCCGCTGGAAGGAGTGCACAACCTATCAGTCCAATCCTGGGCTGGTCCGGGGGGGGGGGGGGGGGGGACTAAAGGAGAGCAAATTAGCAGGTAAGATCGATGGCAGAGATGAACAGGATTTATTATAACTGGTCAGAAGCTTTCTATCTCTATTAGAATTATATTTTTAATCAGATGTTCTATACAAAGTTCATTATTACATATGTATGAATTAATTGACTTTTAATTTTATAATATTTGAACTATTGCATAATTTTATATGCAAAATTTCTTTCCTTTTTCTTAGACGGGTGCTCTAGTTCACAGTTATAGGGGAACAGGAGGGATCTTTGAGGTATGTTGGAATGCAGGAGGAGACAAAGTTGGAGCAAGTGCATCAGATGGTTCAGTAAGTATACTAAATTTGACTTAAACCTGATGCCATTGTCAGAGAGAGGCAAAACCACTGTTCCCTCAAAGGTGAGTGGGAGTTCTCTACCTACAGTCCTGCCAGTAGAGGATGCTATTTTACTATCAATAGTGAGGGACAGGCATGCTCTGCTGGACTCTAGGGAACCTGCTTTTGCAGTTGGAGGACTCCTGCTTAGCTTAGAGGGAACAGTAGGCAAAACCCTTACATATGTGTGACTTTAGCATTACAAAGGACAAGTTACAGTTGTCATTGTTCTATAGTTCCCTGAACATTGTTTAGTCTTTTTGAATACAGGACCTCAATAACAATATGATATGATCCACTTTAAAAAAAAATGTATTTTGTCAGTTAAGCCAATGTCAGAACTTATAGCAGTATTTCTGCTCAAACATATTTAGATATATAATTTAATTTAAACAGGCATTTATACCTGCTTCTCCCCCAAGGAGTTCAAGGTGGTTTATAATAGAGCTGTATACATTGTATTGCAGATCTCACAGTTTAATCTTACTAATACATAATATACCCTTACTATCCACAGCATCATGTTCTTTTAACCCATTTGTACAATATCAGACCCAATCAGCTGCTTTCAGGATGATGACCTAATATGATTGCTACTTCCAAAACTCCTCAACAAGGTTGGACTGTTTAGGATACAAACTTCAACTTGCTACTTCCAAAACAAATTAAACATAGGCCAAATCTTTTCTAATCACAATGCAGTGGTTCCAAACTTTTTGTCAGTCGGGACACCTGGTGAACAATGCTTGCATATGTGATACACAGCATAAGTGACCCTCACAGACCTTTGGTCTGATACAGTGTGGTAGTTCTTATGAATTAAATGTAAACCACTTCAGTATCCACAAAAACCTTATCTCTTCCCCCCCCCCCCCCCCCCCCCCCTCCAAAAGAGATACAGTTCAGAACTTGCACGTTTTCTCCATGGAAGTTACCATACCAAAAATGTGGTGGTGTTTTTTTTCCTGATTCTCATGTCATTTGAGTAACAGCAAAATAAGTTTCTCTACTATTGGGTACATTGTGCAGTAATACAAAACTTTAACATACATGCTGCAAAACGAATTTGCACTAATAGCACTAATTCCTGTGATTTACACATGAACCCTACCAAAGAATATGCAGCACTACAAATATTACATGGGGGCCCTAGAATACCAGTATACCTACTCCTGGTAAAACAGAATAAATGGGACTCTGTAGATCTCAACAAACTACATGCAAACCGAATGTCACACATAAAACACAGACTATCACCAAATCCAGAAAAGAGGGATCACTAATGAGAAAGAGAGAGAAAATTGAACTGGGAACCCCAATAAGTCAAACTAGGCAGTACCACAGCATGAGTGAAACAAAAACAAATGCATTTCCTCTTGTTCTGAACAAAATAGAAAGACATTCGTTATTCACATTTCCCAAAGCTAACATATTGCACCTAATAAATTCAAAAGATAGTATTTTTTTTTCTTTACCTTAGTTGTCTGGGCTCTTATTTTTCTGAACATGTTGGTCTCGGGGAGGGGTTCTGCTTTACTGTCTGTTTTGTGCACTCTTTCCAGTGGGTGCTGTCCATTTGTACTTTTTCTGTGTTCCTCTTATCCTTCCTTTTCCTTACTACATCCATCTCTGACATATTTCCCCTCTCTCTCTCCACTTAGGTTTCACTCCCTAACATTTCAGTCCTCCATCTACATTTCAGCTTAGCATCTCCTCCTCTCACTCCCTAGCTCTCCTGTTTGGCCTCCTATTCCCTTATTTTTCACTACCCTCATTACTACTGTTCTTCCCTCTTTACTCACCATCTTCTTACTCATCTCCTTGGCAACCTCCATGGTGTCCTGCATGGCTCCACAATGCCCAGTATTTCCCCTCCCCCTCCCTTCTTTACACCTTTGTAGCACAGCATCTCCTCTCTCTCTACTCAAATTTGAAGTCCAGCATATTTTTGTTTCCCTTCCCCCCCACACCTTTCTTTCCTCAACACCTATATGGTGTAGCAATGCCCAGTGCCGTCTCCTTTCCCCTCCACCTCATGGTCTAGCAATTCTGTGTCCCCATGATCCTTTCCCCTCTGTCTCTATGGTCTAGCAACTCTCTGTCCCTTCTCCCCCACCACCCCCACCCCTAAACAAAGAAACAAAACAGTGCAGCTTCAGTGTTCGGCAAGGCACCTAGCCCATTGGCAGGAGAGATAGCTACATAATACCCAGTGTCGTGCTCCTTCCCAGATTGTGTAGGCAGCAATCAGTGGGTCCTGGAAGTGATTCTCAAAGTTAGTACATAAGTATTGCCATACTGGGACAGACCAAAGGTTCATCAAGCCCAGCATCCTGTTTCCAACAGTGGCCAATCCATGTCACAAATACCTGGCAAGAGCCCAAAAAAGTCCAAAAATTTTTATATTGTTATCCGAGAAATAATGGATTTTCCCCACATCCAATTTAATAATGGTCTATGGACTTTTCCTTTAGGAAGCCATCCAAACCTTTTTAAAACTCTGCTAAGCTAACCACCTTTACCACATTCTCCGGCAACGAATTCCAGAGTTTAATTACATGTTGTTTTTCTCCGATTCGTTTTAAATTTACTACTTTGTAGCTTCATCGCATTCCCTCCTAGTCCTAGTATTTTTGGAAAGCATAAACAGACGCTTCACGTCTACCCGTTCAACTCCACTCATTTTATAGACCTCTATCTATAAATAGGGCCACAAACCTTTATATACGGAAAGTAAATAAAAGCAAGAGAAAAAGGAAACCGATATGGTTCTCCAAGCAAGTGGCTGAGAAAATAAAGGCTAAAGAGTTGGCGTTCCAGAAATACAAAAAAACTCAAGAAAAGGAACACGAGGAGGAATACCATATGAAACTGAAAGAAGCCAAGAAAGAGATACGTCTGGCGAAAGCGCAAACGGAAGAACAAATGGCTAGAAATGTAAGGAGGGATGACAAAATTTTCTTCAGGTATATTAGTGAAAGGAGAATGACTAAAAAGGGAATTCTGAGACTAAAAGATACTGCGAACCGCTATGTGGATAATGATGAAGAAAAAGCAAATTTGCTAAATAGATACTTCTGTTTTCACAGAAGAAAATCCTGGAGAAGGACCGCGATGGACTGGGGAAAAAAAAGTACAAATGAGATTGAAGTGGATAGAGCACCGTTCACGGAAGAGAGTGTGTATGAACAACTTGAAAAGCTAAAGGTGGACAAAGCCATGGGACCGGATGGGATCCACCCTAGGATATTGAGGGAGCTCAGAGAGGTTCTGGCGGGTCCTCTTAAAGATTTGTTTAATATATCCTTGCAGACGGGAGAGGTTCCGAGGGATTGGAGAATGGCGGATGTGGTTCCCCTTCACAAAAGTGGTGATAGGGAAGAAGCTGGAAACTACAGGGCCGGTAAGCCTCACTTCGGTAATTGAAAAAGTAATGGAGGCGATGCTGAAGGAAAGGATAGTGAATTTCCTGGAAGCCAATAAGTTGCAAGATCCGAGACAACATGATTTTACCAAAGGGAAATCGTGCCAAACGAATCTCATTGAATTCTTTGATTGGGTGACAGGAGAATTGAATCAGGGACGAGCTATGGATGTAATCTACTTAGATTTCAGCAAAGCTTTTGACACGGTTCCCCACAGGAGGCTCGTAAATAAACTGGATGGGCTGAAGATAGGACCCGAAGTGGTGAACTGAAGTAGGAACTGGTTGACGGACAGACGCCAGAGGGTGGTGGTGAATGGAATTCGCTCGGAGGAGCGAAAGGTGAGTAGTGGAGTGCCTCAAGGATCGGTGCTGGGGCCGATTCTGTTCAATATATTTGTGAGTGACATTGCCGAAGAGTTAGAAGGTAAAGTTTGTCTATTTGCGGATGATACTAAGATCTGTAACAGAGTGGACACCCCGGAGGGAGTGGAAAACATGAAAAAGGACCTACGGAAGCTAGAAGAATGGTCTAAGGTTTGGCAATTAAAATTCAATGCGAAGAAATGCAAAGTGATGCACTTAGGGAGTAGAAATCCACGGGAGATGTATGTGTTAGGCGGGGAGAGTCTGATAGGTACGGATGGGGAGAGGGATCTTGGGGTGATAGTATCTGAGGATTTGAAGGCGACGAAACAGTGTGACAAGGCGGTGGCCCTAGCTAGAAAGTTGTTAGGCTGTATAGAGAGAGGTGTGACCAGCAGAAGAAAGGGGGTGTTGATGCCCTTGTATAAGTCGTTGGTGAGGCCCCACCTGGAGTATTGTGCTCAGTTCTGGAGGCCGTATCTTGTTAAGGATTTATTTATTTTATTTATTTAGTTGCATTTGTATCCCACATTTTCCCACCTATTTGCGGGCTCAGTGTGGCTTACAATACATTGTAAATGATGGAAATACAGTTTCTTACATTTCATTACGATTATGGGTTACATTGTGAACGATTATGGGTTACATTGTGAACAGATAAAGGAAGACAGGGTCAGATCAGTCGCCTTTGGGGCGTGGAAACTAAAGGATATGGTGTAGGGGAATTACTACGCTGATCGAATAATAGCAAGTGAGCGATGGGGTAGACAGTTTTTATCTGTGGGTAGATATTGAATGGGATAGTACGGGGACGTGGAGTACGTGGGGTAATATCTTGAGGCATTGTTATGATGTATATGGGATTTATATGTTTTGATCCTTGCGGTATGTTTTGTCAAAGAGATAGGTCTTCAATCGTTTGCGGAAGTCTGTCAACTGAATGTAAAAAGAATTGAAGCGGTGCAAAGAAAAGCTACGAGAATGGTATGGGATTTGCGTTACAAGACGTATGAGGAGAGACTTGCGGACCTGAACATGTATACTCTGGAGGAAAGGAGAAACAGGGGTGATATGATACAGACGTTCAAATATTTGAAAGGTATTAATCTGCAAACTAACCTTTTCCGGAGATGCGAAGGTAGTAGAACGAGAAGACATGAAATGAGATAGAAGGGGGGCAGACTCAAGAAAAATGTCAGGAAGTATTTTTTCACGGAGAGAGTAGTGGATGCTTGGAATGCCCTCCCGTGGGAGGTGGTGGAAACGAAAACGGTAACGGAATTCAAACATGCGTGGGATAAACATAAAGGAATCCTGCTCAGAAGGAATGGATCCTAAAGAGCTTAGACGAGATTGGGTGGCAAAGCCGGTGGCGGGAGATGGAGATGGTGCTGGGCAGACTTATACGGTCTGTGCCAGAGCCGGTGGTGGGAGGCGGGACTGGTGGTTTGGAGGTGGGGATAGTGCTGGGCAGACTTATACGGTCTGTGCCAGAACCGGTGGTGGGAGGCGGGGCTGGTGGTTGGGAGGCGGGGATAGTGCTGGGCAGACTTATACGGTCTGTTCCCTGAAAAAGACAGGTACAAATCAAGGTAAGGTATACACAAAAAGTAGCACATGTGAGTTTATCTTGTTGGGCAGACTGGATGGACCGTGCAGGTCTTTTTCTGCCGTCATCTGCTATGTTACTATCATATCTCCCCTCAGCCTCCTTTTCTCCAAGCTGAAGAGCCCTAACCGCTTTAGCCTTTCCTCATAGGGTAGTCGTCCCACTCCATTTATCATTTTCGTCGCCCTTCTCTGCACTTTTTCTAATTCCACTATCTTTTTTGAGATGCAGCGACCAGAATTGAAAACAATATTCAAGGTGCGGTCGCACCATGGAGTGATACAAAGGCATTATAATGTTCTCATTTTTGTTTTCTATTCCTTTCCTAAAACCTAACATTGTTTGCTTTCTTATCCGCAGCAGCACACTGAGCAGAAGGTTTCAACGTATCATCATCGACAACACCTAGATCCCTTTCTTGGTCTGTGACTCCTAATGTGGAACCTTGCATGATGTAACTATGATTTGGGTTCCTCTTTCCCACATGCATCACTTTACACTTGCTCACATTATATGTCATCTGCCATTTAGACGCCCTGTCTCGTAAGGTCCTCTTATAATTTTTCACAATCCTCCTGCGATTTAACGACTTTAAGCACCTTTGTGACGTCAGCAAGTTTAATTACGTCACTAGTTACTCCCATCTCTA
The DNA here is from genome assembly GCF_901765095.1 of Microcaecilia unicolor. Classification (NCBI taxonomy): domain Eukaryota; kingdom Metazoa; phylum Chordata; class Amphibia; order Gymnophiona; family Siphonopidae; genus Microcaecilia; species Microcaecilia unicolor. The sequence goes on along the minus strand of NC_044040.1, from coordinate 201,873,433 downwards.
GGTCATTTATAAATTTGTTAAAAAGCAGCAGTCCCAGACCCCTGGGAAACCCCACTAACTACCCTTCTCCATTGAGAATACTGACCATTTAACCCTATGCCCTGTTTTCTATCTTTTAACCAGTTTTTAATCCACAATAGGACAGTACATCCTATCCCACAACACTCCAATTTCCTCTGGAGTCTTCCATGCGGTACTTTGTCAAACGTCTTCTGAAAATCCAGATACACAATATCAACTGGCTCACCTTTATCCACATGTTTGTTCTCCCCTTCAAAGAAATGTAGTAGATTGGTGAGGCAAGATTTCCCTTCACTAAATCCATGTTGACTTTGTCTCATTAATCCATGCTTTTGAACATGCTCTGTAATTTTGTTCTTTATAATAGTCTCTACCATTTTGCCCAGCACAGACGTCAACTCACCGGTCTATAATTTCCAGGATCTCCTCTGGAACCTTTTTAAAAAATCGGCGTTACATTGGCCACCCTCCAATCTTCCGGTACTATGCTTGATTTTAAGGATAAATTACATATTACTAACAATAGCTCTACATGTTCATTTTTCAGTTCTGTCAGTACTCTGGGATGAATACCATCTGGTCCAGGAGATTTGCTACTCTTCAATTTGTAGAACTGCCCCATTACAGCCTCCAGGTTTATAGAGAATTAATTCAGTTTCTCTGACTCGTCAGCTTCGAATAGCATTTCTGGCATCCGTATCTCTCCCAGATCTTCCTCGGTGAAGACCGAAGCAAAGAATTCATTTACTCTCTCCGCTATGGCTTTGTCTTCCCTGATCACCTCTTTTACCCCTTGGTCATCTAGCGGTCCAACCTATTCTTTTGCCGTCTTCCTGCTTTTAATATACCAAAAAAATTTTTTTACTGTGTGTTTTTGCCTCCAACACAATTTTTTTTTCGAAGTCCCTCTTAGCCTTCCTTATCAGCGCTTTGCATTTGACATGACATTCCTTATGCTGTTTCTTATTTTCAGTCGGTTCCTGCTTCCATTTTCTGAAGGATTTTCTTTTAGTTCTAATAGCGTCCTTCATTTTTTAACCATGCCGGCTGTCGTTTGGTCTTCCTTCCTCCTTTTTGTAATACATGGAATATATTTGGCCTGTTCTTCCAGGATGGTGTTTTTGAACAGCATCCACTCCTGATGTAAATTTTTGACCCTCGCAGCCACTCCACCAAGTTTTTTATTTTTTCTTTCACCGTTCTTCTCATTTTATCATAGTCTCCTTTTTTTAAAGTTAAATGCTAACAGATTTGATTTCCTATGTATACTTGAAAGCTAATATCAAATCCGATCATATTATGATCACTGTTATCAAGCGGCCCAGCACCATTACCTCCCGCACCAGATCACGCACTCCACTGAGGACTAGGTCTAGAATTTTTCTTCTCTCGTCAGCTCCTGTACCAGCAGCTCCATGAAGCAGTCCTTCATTTTGTCAAGGAATTTTACCTCCCTAGCATGCCCTGATGTTATATTTAACCAGTCAATATTAGGGTAATTGAAATCACCCATTATTATTGTGTTGCCCAGTTTGTTTGTGTCCCTAATTTCCTTTAACATTTCTGCATCCGTCTGACATCTTGGCCAGTTGGACGGTAGTACACTCCTATCACTATCCTTTTCCCCTTTATACATGGAATTTCAATCCATAGTGATTCCAAGATGTGTTTTGTTTCCTGCAGAATTTTCAATCTATTTGATTCAAGGCTGTCCTAAATATACAGTGCTACCCCTCCACCAATTCAGTCCACCCTATCACTATGATATAATTTGTACCCTGGTAAGACAGTGTCTCACTGGTTATCCTCCTTCCACCAGGTCTCAGATGCCTATTATATCTAATTTTTCATTTAGTGCAATATATTCTAACTCTCCCATCTTATTTCTTAGGCTCCTGGCATTCGCATATAGACATTTCAAACTGTTTGTTGTTCCTATTAACATCATGCTCAGTACTTGACAGTATTAATTTGCAATCTTTTGTCTGATTTTTATTTTTATTTAAGGACACCTGATCTATGGTTTCTTTTGCAACCTCACTAGCAGGATACCCTATATATTCCCTGTTTTGGTGATATCTATGAAAGATACCTTATTGCGAACCATGCACTTTTGAGCGACTGTCGGCCTGTTGAGCGACTGTTCTTGACCTCTTAACATTTTAGTGTCCCCAAGCCATTCATCAGTAAAGGTGGTTTCAACAAACCTAGATCGTCTTCAGATAGGAACCGTAGTGCCGGTGCCTCATGAGGAGCAAATGTTGGGTTGGTATTTCATGTATTTTATATCCCATTCTGGACCTCAAAGGAGTGACTCGGATTTTTGCATAGAAACCTTAAAATCGATGATAGTGGCAATCTGGCAAAGTGAGTTTCTCACTACTCTCTTACTGAGGCTTGCTTACACTTTTCGATCCGTAAGGTACATCAGCGATTCCTGAGGTGTGCAGTGCTAGGCATTTTCAGTTTTGTATTCTTCCATTCAGACTCGCCACATCCCTAACGACCACCTCAAAGGTGATGCTAGTGGTTGCAGCAGCCCTGCATAGAGAGAGGGTGTTGGTACATCCATATTTAGACAACTAGCTGATCAGAGCAAAATTGATGTAGGAGAGTCGTCAAGCTACTGCACATGTGATAGGGTTTCTGGAGAAGCTAGGTTGAGTAGTCAGTGAGGACAAGAGCAAGTTGGTCTCGTCATAAAGCTTGGAATAGTTTGGGACCTTATTCAACACCATTCAGGGAAAGGTGTTCTTGCTCAAGTCTTGGATATTCAAATTAACAACTTAATCCAAAATCTTTCTTCAAACTTAAACAACTTTGGCTTGTTCAATCATATTTTTCTAATGATCATTTTGCTGTGGTAGTCCAGTTGATGATTCTTTCATAATTGGACTACTGTAATTCTCTTTACCCGGGTATTTCACTTACAATAATAAAAAGAATTCAACTAATACAAAATGCAGCTGCACAATTTATATTCAAAAAGACAAAATATGATCATGTGTCCCGTCTATTGGTGCAACTTCTTTAGTTTCCAATGGAAGCCCATATTTTGTATAAGATCTGTTCTCCGAGGACAAGCAGGCTGCTTGTTCTCACATGTGGGTCGGCGTCCACGGTGGCCCCAGGAATGGAGATTTTCCCAGTAAAATCCAGAAAACTTTGCGACAGCCAGAAGAGCGCGAGATGGACGCCCTGCGCATGCGCGGACATCTTCCCGCCCGCACACGTCCGTTCCCGCCTCAGTCTTTCTTTTTCCGTGGTGGAGAGTGGCTGCATGTCGGTCTCTCTCCCTCAGGCCCTAGGAAAGACTTAGGCGTTTTTTTACTGCTTTCTTTTTGTTTTACTTTGCCTTTTTTGTCTTTTTCCTCTTCCAGTTAAAAAAAAAAAAAAAAGGAAACCCTCTTTCCTCTTAGTTTTTTCCCCTGTTAAGTTTTCCTTCGCTTCCGTTGTGGCCTTCTTGGGCCGCCCGTCTGTGGTGCTCCCTTTTTGTGCCCTCGGTCGGCACAATCAAGCCTTTTGATTTCGTCGCCGCAATTTTTCTGCTGATGTCATCGAAGCCTTACAGCGGCTTCAAGAAGTGTGCTCGGTGCCAGTGGTCGATCTCAGGCACTGACCCACACTCCTGGTGCATCCAGTGCCTTGGGCCCGACCATCACCCAGACCCTTGCAGGTTCTATCTGAGTTTGAAAAAACGGACAGAGGCGTCGAAGAGCTCTTCGGGACCATCATTTTGGAGCTCCGACTGATTCCTCGGCGTTGATATCTGTACCGAGGTCGGCGGCATCGATATTGGCATCGGGGATGGCATCGACATCGGGAGTGCAGGTAATGGCTGTCTGGACATCACCACTAGCTGGGAGCAGCGAGCCGTCGAGTGGGTCTCCACCTGTCTCGAAGGCTCCTGCTGTGCAGGCCCACCGGGACCGACAGCTGTCGACCCGACCCCAAGGAGGCATGTGGATTCCACGTCCTCCTCGTCGGTACCGAGCGAAGGCGAAGAAGCATCGGCACCGATCTCCTTCGAGGCACAGTACTGGGAGCTCTGGGGCGTTCAAAGGATTCAGCACCCGGAAAGCGTCAACACTGGGAGGAGCGCTCACCCTCCATACAAGAGGTGTCTGTGCGTCAATTTTCGGACAGCCCGGTACCCCCTCCCAGGCCTCCACAGATTCTGACATCGACTTCTATGCCGGCCCCACAGCCTTCCTCGACAGCGACTCTGGAAGAGAGCATCCGAGCACTTCTGGAAGGGCTGTTGCATCAGCCTGCCTCGGTACCGGGGATGCTTGCGCCCTCGTTACCGTCGATGGAAGTGGCAGCTGGCTCCGTGCCTGTGGTAAGGTCCCCGACGCCGGTACCGCTTGCGGCATCGGCTTCAGCTGCCCCATAGGTCGACTCCCCGTTGACATTGTTGGAGGGAGCTTCATCACCGCCGGCATGGGAAGTCGACTTCTCGGAATCACCATCGAGGATCTGGTTCCTTGGCGTTGAGACGGGCCCAATTTTGGACTGTAGTTCGAGAACTCTTGTTCAATACTGAGAAGGATGCCTCCTGGGATGAAGAGGAAGATCCCAGATATTTCTCTTCCGAGGAGTCTTGTGGTATTCCTTCTGATCCCACTTCTTCACCTGAGAGGAAGCTTTTTCCGCCGGAGCGTCTCTCCTTCTCGTCATTTGTCCGGGAAATGTCTGTGGGTATTCCCTTCCCGGTGGTAACTAAGGATGAGCCCAGGACTGAGGTCCTTGACTATCCACCACCTAAGGAGTCGTCCACTGCTCCTTTGCATAATGTCCTTAAGGAGACATTGCTTCGGAACTGGATGAAACCGCTCAGTAATCCCACCATTCCCAAAAAAAGCTGTCCCAATATCGGAGTCACAGAGAACCTGAGTTGATGAGGTTGCAGTTACCTCACAACTCTATAGTTGTGGATTCCGCTCTCGAGAGCCTGGAGTACTAGGGATTTTGCCTCAGCGTCCCCGGGGCAAGAAGCTAGGACTTTAGACTCTTTTTGGAGGAAGGCCTATCAGTCCTCTATGCTCGTGTCCAAAATTCAGTCTTACCAGCTCTACACAAGCATCCACATGCGGAATAATGTAATGCAACTGGCAGACTTGGTGGACAAGCTCCCTCCCGAGCACACCAGGCCTTTTCAGGAGGTGGTCAGGCAGCTGAAGGCGTGTTGTAAATTCGTGTCCAGGGGTGCTTATGACACTTTTGATGTTGCATCCAGATCCGCTGCTCAAGGTATAGTGATGCGCAGACTCTCATGGCTGCATGCTTCTTACCTAGACAATTGGACCCAGCAGCAGCTTGCGGATGTTCCTTGCCGGGGGGATAATATTTTTGGCGAGAAGGTTGAGCAGGTGGTAGAACAGCTCCACCAGTGGGAAATCGCCCTCGACAAACTCTCCCACCGGGCACCTTCACCATCTACCTCATCAGGTAGACGTTTTTTTTCTGGGGAAGGAGGAATGCTCCCTATGCTTACAATAAGCGTAGGTACAATCCACCTTCCAGACAGCCTTCCCAGGCTCAACCCCAGCGCGCTCGTTTGCGTCAACAGCGTGCGACCAGACAGGCCCCTGCAGCTCCCCAGCAAAAGCAAGGGACGGGCTTTGATTGGCTCCAGCTGAGCATAGCTGCTATAAAAGTACCTGTGCCGGACGATCTGCCGGTCGGGGGGAGGTTAAACTTTTTTCACCAAAGGTGGTCTCTCATAACCGACCAGTGGGTTCTTCAACTAGTCTGGTTAGGGTACTTCCTCAATTTGATCTCCAGACCTCCAAATTGTCCACCGGGAGCTCAGTCCTTCAGCTTCCAGCACAGGCAGGTACTTGCAGAGGAACGCTTCGCCCTTCTCAGCGCCAGTGCGGTGGAGCCTGTTCCACCAGGGCAAGAAGGGCTGGGATTCTATTCCAGGTACTTCCTTGTGCAAAAGAAAACAGGGGGGATGCGTCCCATCCTAGACCTAAGGGCCCTGAACAAATATCTGGTCCGAGAAAAGCTCAGGATGGTTTCCCTGGGCACCCTTTTTCCCATGATTCAGGAAAACGATTGGCTATGCTCTCTGGACTTAAAGGATGCTTACACTCACATTCCAATACTTCCAGCTCACAGGAAGTATCTTCGATTCCGTCTGGGAACACAGCACTTCCAGTATTGTGTGCTACCCTTTGGTCTCGTGTCTGCGCCCAGGGTTTTTACAAAATGCCTGGCGGTAGTTGCAGCGTCGCTACGCAGACTGGGAGTACACGTGTTCCCTTATCTTGATGATTGGCTGGTGAAGAACACCTCAGAGGCAGGAGCTCTACAGTCCTATTTCAGATGACTATTCGACTCTTGGAGCTACTAGGGTTTGTCATAAATTACACAAAGTACCACCTTCTTCCAGTTCAACAACTAGAATTCATAGGAGCTCTGCTGGACTCGCAGACAGCTCGAGCCTATCTTCCCGAGATGAGGACAGACAACCTTCTGTCTCTCGTTTCCATGGCCAGAGCATCTCAGCAGATCACGGCTCGGCAGATGTTGAGACTACTAGGCCATATGGCCTCCACAGTTCATGTGACGCCCATGGCACGCCTCCACATGAGATCTGCTCAGTGGACCCTAGCTTCCCAGTGGTATCAAGCTGTGGGGAATCTAGAGGATGTGATCCAGCTGTCCACCGCATTTCACAGTTCCCTTCAGTGGTGGACCATTCGATCCAATTTGACCTTGGGACGTCCCTTCCAAATTCCTCAGCCTCAAAAAGTGCTGACCACGGATGCATCTCTCCTGGGGTGGGGAGCGCATGTAGATGGGCTCCACACTCAGGGAGCTTGGTCCCTCCAGGAATCAGGTCTTCAGATCAATCTCTTGGAGTTGCGAGCGATCTGGAACGCTCTAAAGGCTTTCAGAGATCGGCTGTCCAATTAAATTCAAATTCAGACAGACAACCAGGTTGCCATGTACTATGTCAAAAAGCAGGGGGGGCACCAGATCTCACTCCTTGTGTCGGGAAGCCGTCCAGATGTGGCTTTGGGCTCGCCGTCACAGCATGTTTCTCCAAGCCACGTATCTGGCAGGCGTAAACAACAGTCTGGCCGACAGGTTGAGCAGGATAATGCAACCTCATGAGTAGTTGCTCAACTCGGGCGTGGTACTCAAGATCTTCTGGGAGTGGGGCACCCCCTTGGTGGATATTTTTGCCACTCAGATCAATTACAAGGTCCCTCAGTTCTGTTCCAGACTTCAGGCCCATGACAGACTAGCGTCAGATGCCTTTCTCCTGCATTGGGGAAAGGGCCTTCTGTATGCGTATCCTCTCATACCTCTGGTGGGGAAGACTTTGCTGATACTCAAGCAAGATTGCGGAACCATGATTCTGATTGCTCCCTTTTGGCTGCGTCAGATCTGGTTCCCTCTTCTTCTAGAGTTGTCCTCCGAAGAACCGTGGAGATTGGAGTGTTTTCTAACCCTCATCACTCAGAACGAGGGGGCGCTTCCACATCCCAACCTCCAGTCTCTGGCCCTCATAGATGTTGAGAGCGTAGAATTTGCCTCCTTGGGTCTTTCTGAGGGTGTCTCCTGAGTCTTGCTTGCTTCCAGGAAAGATTCCACAAAGAGGTGTTACTCTTTTAAATGGAGGAGGTTTGCCGTCTGGTGTGACAGCAAGGCCCTAGATCCTCGCTCTTGTCCTACACAGACCCTGCTTGAATACCTTCTACACTTGTCAGAGTCTGGTCTCAAGACCAACTCCGTAAGAGTTCATCTTAGTGCGATTAGTGCTTACCATCAACATGTGGAAGGTCAGCCTATCTCGGGATAGCCTTTAGTTCGCTTCATAAGAGGTTTGCTTTTGTCAAAGCCCCCTGTCAAACCTCTACCAGTGTCATGGGATCTCAACGTCGTCCTCACCCAGCGATTGAAACCTCCTTTTGAGCCACTGGATTCCTGCCATCTGAAATATTTGACTTGGAAGGTCATTTTCTTGATGGCTGTTACTTCAGCTCGTAGAGTCAGTGAGCTTCAAGCCTTAGTAGCCCATGCTCCCTATACTAAATTCCATCATAACAGAGTAGTCCTCCGTACGCACCCTAAGTTCCTGCCTAAGGTGGTGTCGGAGTTCCATCTCAACCAATCGTCTTGCCAACATTCTTCCCCGGTCCTCACACTCGCCCTGCTGAATGTCAGTTGCATACATTGGACTGCAAGAGAGCATTGGCCCTCTATGTGGAGCGGACAAGCCCCTTCAGACAGTCCCCCCAAATGTTTGTTTCTTTCGATCCCAACAGGAAGGGAGTTGCTGTTGGGAAACGCACCATTTCCAATTGGCTAGCAGATTGCATTTCTTTCACTTATGCCCAAGCTGGGCTGACTCTTGAGGGTCATGTCACGGCTCATAGTGTTAGAGCCATGGCAGCGTCAGTGGCCCATTTGAAGTCAGCCACTATAGAAGAGATTTGCAAAGCTGCGACGTGGACATCAATCCATACATTCACCTCTCATTACTGCCTTCAGCAGGATTCCCAGTGCGACAGTCGGTGCTGCAGAATCTGTTCGGGGTCTAGAATCCAACTCCACCCCCCACCCCCAGGCCCATTTTTATTCTGTTCCAGGCTGCACTCTCAGTTGTTTTTTCATAGGTCAATCTTTATGTCCTCGCTGTTGCAAGGCCCAATTGACCATTGTTCATTGTTTTGAGTGAGCCTGGGGGCTAGGGATACCCCATATGTGAGAACAAGCAGCCTGCTTGTCCTTGGAGAAAGCAAAGATACTTACCTGTAGCAGGTATTCTCCGAGGACAGCAGGCTGATTGTTCTCACCAACCCGCCCACCTCCCCTTTGGAGTTGTTGTTTTATTCTTTATTTGCTTTTGATATAACTGAGGCGGGAACGGAAGTGCGCTGGCAGGAAGATGCCCATGCAATCGCAGGGCGTCTGTCCCGTACTCTGCTGGCTGTCACAAAGTTTTCTGGATTTTACTGGGAAAATCTCCGTTCCTGGGGCCGCCGTGGACGCCGACCCACATGTGAGAACAATCAGCCTGCTGTCCTCGGAGAATACCTACTACAGGTAAGTATCTTCGTTTTGCTTGGTTTATAAATCTTGGAAGCTTTTTTTTTCTGAGAGCTTGTCCTCTTTTCTACACTTAACAAGTTTAGGTCACTCTTGTCACAGTGCAACTGTATCTTCCATCAGTGAAAGATTTAAAACTTAAATGATTTCACAAACTTTTTTTCTTTTGTTGGTAAAGATTTGAAATCTCTTTAGGTTCTCAACCATGCTTAGTAAAAAGTGAATCTCCTGATCTCCTCATTGCCCAGTACACCTTGGGATCTGAACTTGGTCCTATCTGCCTTAGAGGCAGATGCAGCAACCAAACGTAAAAAAATCTAAATCGTTAAAGTCCCTAACGATTTTAAAATAACGAAAAATGCACCAAAAAAAAAAGTCACACATGCTGAGATCGGTATTGAAACGTACAATGTATCAAAGAATCACAATACACATCGTTAATCGGCCCCCAAATCATGCGCAGAGCAGCCAAGCGTTATGTTAGCTGCTCTGCGCATGCCACAAACAGTCAAAACACAGTCAAATCACAAGCACATGGCTCCCAAATCAAAACAAAAATAAAAAAAAGGGTCGGGAGGGGGCAAAGGCGCTGGTCAGGAGCGTCCTGTATGGCCGTCCTTGCCCCCCCCCCCCCCCCCCCCACCCGTGGTCGCCGTTCCCCCCGCCCCACTTCCCCCTGCATTCTAAATTAAAAAGCAAGAATAAAAGCAAACGTACCTTTAGCAGCCCCGGCCCCCCTCCCTTCCTCACTACTCTCTCACCTCAGCTCCGCCTCCCGACATCCTCCGCCCTGTGCCCCGCCCCCTCTTGGGGTCGTCGCCGCCATTCCCCTCCTCCATCGGGCCCCCTCCCTCTTACCGGGCCCGTGCAGCGCCTCTCTCCTCTGTCCGAAGGCGCTGCACGGGCAAGAAGAAAGCTGATGCCTGCCTTCGCCCAGCTTCGGTCGCGCGTCTCTCTCCTGCTGCGCCCGCCCCTGTCTGACGTCAGTAACCTACGTAGGTTACCGACGTCAGACAGGGGCGGGCCCAGGAGGAGAGAGACGCGCGACAGAAGCTGGGCGAAGGCAGGCATCAGCTTTCTTCTTGCCCATGCAGCGCCTTCGGACAGAGGAGAGAGGCGCTGCACGGGCCCGGAATAGAAATTACAGCAATTCAACTCTGTTGAAAGGTAGTATTCTTGACCCTAAAGTAGTTGCTAATTGTCGATCGATCTCATCTTTGAGGTTTCTGGGAAAGATTTAGAGAAACTTGTGTTGGATCAATTGCAGGATTTTCTTGATCAGAATGAACTGAATGATGCATTTGTTTGATTTTAAGAATGAGAGCCCCCTCCCGATCGTTTTTTTATTTTTTTTATTTGATGTGTTTTCTGACGTCCTTTGGACCAATCACAGCGCTTTTAGCTCTGCTAATGCGCTGGGATTGGCTCAAAGTTTGTTTATTTTTTCACTTAATGATTTTTCCTGGCACAGAGCTGTCCTAACGAGAGGTCCAGACCTCTCGTTAGATTTCCTGCCTTTTTCCTGCGTAAAGGCAATCGTAAAAAGTTAGTGCATGTCGTTTCAATGGGGTTTTCACACTAATTGCTCATCTCCATTCCGTTTTCGTTAGCTGCTGGCTTCCTCGGTAAAAGCCCTTTGATGCATGCAACGGATCAAATTTTCCTCGTTGGAGGGTCATTAAAGGCTCATTTAGCTTTAGTGCATCTGCCTCTTAGTTGGAACACTGGGTCTCTCAAACACTCCACAATTAAAGATCTTATGCTTAAAATAATTTTCCTGGTGGCAATTTGCTCAGCAAGAAGAATATCAGTGCTACATGCCTCATCTTTTAGGAAACCTTTCTTGGTTTTGGGTTTTTTTCTTTTTTTTTTTCTGAGTGAGTTCTTTGGCAGGTTCCTTTCTTTCTTCCACTTTGTAGAGAAGCAGGCACCGCAGAACCAGCCAGTCAGGTTCATACGTTGGATCTGCGTAGAGCATTGCAGTGTTGTGTAAAACAGCCCAAGGAGTTCCATAAGTCAGACAGGCTCTTCATGCTGTTTGGGAGATCTCAAAAGGGGGAAATGGCTGCAAAGGTGATGTTAAGGACATTAATTCTTATCTTTTTGCACATTGTTGTTTTAAATGATATTTACTGCCTTACTTATTGTATAATTGTACTTCATGCACTGTAGCCTTACTACAGTTTTCTGTAAGCCACATTGAGCCTGCAATTAGCGGGAAAATGTGGGATATAAATGTATTAAATAAATGTAGGCCTGCTGGATCAAGGACTGACCCATTATTTATGAGGAGTGGAAGAGATTAAAGCCTATAGAGTACCCCAAAAAAACCCAAAATGGTAGCTGAGTTCTCTGTCTTGGAGTTTGTTCTGTTAAACGTTTTGGTTTCAAATGGTACAAGTTTTAATAGTTCCCACTTTTAGTTGGATAATGTTTAGTAACCACCTGCTTTAAGAAAATACTGACTAGATTGCCATTGCACAGGATACTTGTATGGGATGAGTTTTCAACCTCAGCCCTTGAGATACCTGTAGCCAGTCAGGTTTTCAAAATATCCACAATGAATATACATGAGATAAATTTGCATGCGGTACTGCCATTGAATGCAAATTTTATCTCATGCAAATTCATTATGGGTATTCTGAAAGCCTGACTGCTGAGTGTGTCTCAAGCAATGTGTTGAGAACCCTTGTTATATATGGTCATGTCTGAAGTCTCTAAAAAGAAAATTAGCAGGTAAGCTCTAATTTCACATTTCTTAGAGATGGAATTTTAACTAAAGAATAACATGGGGACAAAGTTTGTCCCCAACCCTGCCCCCACGAGCTCTGTCTGATCCCATCTACACAAGTCTCAAGCAGTTATGATTCTGTATTTAAATCATTTTATTAAAGTATAAAAAGAAACAATATTCTGTGCAGCTGTCATTTTATAAATCACAAACAATACAGAACAAGGATCAACAAAAACCCCTGTCTCCCCGCCCTCCACTATCAGGAAAACTAAACAAGCCAAATTACTACTGAATGCTACATAGAAAATTCATGCCAACAGAATACCTTGGTCACACACACACACAACACAAATGTCAAATACATAATAGCTGACCAAAAATGATAAACACAAATTAAACCAAAATTCCTTGACAACACCAAAGAAATAGAGATACATTTCTTCCTGTACTGGGCAAAATATAAAGATCACATATGCCAGGGATGGTGTTAGGGGAGTGTAGCTAGGGCAACTTTCCCCTGGGCAAAGGGAGAGCCCAAAGCCCTGCTGGAAGCTGAAGAAGGCATGGCCTGGTAGTGGGCTTTGGGGGGTCCCTTCTCAAATTTCTGTCCTGGGCCCCAGCCATGTCTAACACTTTCAAATCTGACATAATCACAAAATAGAAAATACTTTTTTTCTACCTTTTGTTGTCTGGTCATTTTATTTTTCTAAGCATGTTGGTGCCAGGCTCAAGTTTCTGTTTTCCTATGTCTTCTCTTAACTCACTCACCAGGGTCTCCTGTCCATTTGACATTTATTTTTCCATGCTCACCATTCATCTTTCATCTCTGTGTACCTATCATTCTCCATGTTTAGCCTCTCCCTTCTCTGTGTACCTATCATTCTCCATGTTTAGCCTCTCCCTTCTCTGTGTCCCTTATACTTCCATGTCCAGCATATCCCCTTTGTCCATCTCCCCACATTCATCATCACCACTCTGTCCCTATCCCTCCCCCTGTGTCCAACATCACTCTTCTGTGTCACTATGCCCCCCCCCCCCCCCAAGTGCAGCATCTCTTCTGTGTTCCTGTTCTCCCGTGTCTAGCATCTTCCCTCTGTATCCATATAATGCCTCCCATGTCTGGCATTGCCCCTCTGTGTCCATATACCATCCGCATGCAGCAAGCTTTGATCCCAGTGACCTGGGTTCAATTTCCACTGCAGCTCCTTGTAACCTTGGGCAAGTCACTTAGCCCTCCATTGCCCCAGGTACAAAAACTTAGATTGTGAGCCCTCTAGGGACAGGGAAAGTACCTGCATAATGTGTACAGAGCTGTGCACTTCTAGTAGCACTATAGAAATTAGTAGTAGTAGTTGTTTTCCAGTCCCTGTGCTCCCCTCCATGCCCATCATCTCCCCTCTGTTTCTGTATACCTCCCTGTTCCCAGCTTCTTCCCCTCTTCCTCCTCCACACCAATGTGCCTCTCTTCCCTCCCTCCACTGTGTTCAGTGTTTCACTCCCTCCTCCTTCATCCCCTTGGTTATACCTCCCTGTGTCCAGCTTCTCCCTTCTGTTCCTCCCCCACACCAATGTGTCCCCTCCCTCCACTGTGTTCAGTGTTTCACTCCCTCTTCCTTCATCCTCTTGGTTTAGCATCCCTTTCCCTTCTCTCCCCTCCCCCTTCAGATCCAGCGCTTCTGTCCTTTCACTGTAGCAGCCCCGAAGGGTCCAGCGCCTCTCTCCCTTCCTTCTAGCCTCTCCACTCCCCATGGGTCCAATGCCTCTTTCCCTTCCCTTCAGCTCTAGCACCTCTCCGCATATCCAACACTTTGTCTTCCTGCCCCCTACCACCGCAGTAGCTCTACCTTATGGAGCCGCTAACAGCAATCCCCATGGGGCCTGCTTCAGGGCCTTCTCTCTGCCAGTAGAGGGAAGGCCCCAGAGCAGGCCTGTGGGAATTTCTATTGCCAGCTCCATAAGTTAGAGATAACCTTGGGGGGGGGGGGGGGGGGCAGAAGATATAGAGATGCCAGACCTGTGTGTGGGGGGGGGGGGGGGGGGAGTTTAACTGCATGAGCAAGGCTTTGTACCATTTCCGCTGGGCAATAAAAAGCTTTGCTCCCACACCCACAGTAAATACGCCAAAATTTTTTCTGTTTCTGCGGTTTACTGCAGGTCCCTATCCCCATGTCATTCTCTAATTTAACCAACAGTTCTTGCTTTGATCTTAAAGCACGTGACAGTTCATAGAGCCATACAAATTTGTCCATATAGGTGAGAATGTTCCCATACTTGTGTATGAATCTGGATTAAAAGTTTAAATCTTGCTTGAAATGAGAGAAGCGTCCCCTATTCTGAAGGAGTTATATTGGTTCCCTGTTTCCCCACTTAGCTTGTTTATAATAGTCTTAGCTGCTGTATTTTGCACCATTTGCAGTCTGGATAGAGATTTCTTAGACTCTTGTAACTTGGTCTGCATGGATATTTCAAACTGTAAAATTACTAACGCTTGGAATATCATTCTTAAATTAGGTTCCGATAAATATGAACAGATCAGACATAATAATTGCAGATTCCAGAGTGTTTTCTTAACCATTGTTGCAACTTACTCATCCATAGAATTGAATCTATCTACATACTGATAGAGAGGTACAGATAACATCCTCTATTCAGATATTGTTTTGTGCTTTCTAAGTCCCCTTACGCAAAGTATTTTTGTTTTCTCCAGGTTGATTTTCAACTAATTTAATCTCTGCCAAGTACATTCAGGGAAAATGTAATCCCTATGGGGTAGATAGCCGGTGGCAGTGAGCAGTTTTTTTTTTTTTTTTTTTTTTTAGTCAGCAGAAACATTATCCCCGGCTATCTCTTATTGTGGGTAAGTGCGATTCTCCGAGGACAAGCAGGCTGTGTGTTCTCACGATTGGGTCGACGTCCGCGGCGGCCCAGGAAACCGGCAAAAATTTGCAAGCACGAGCGTGATATCGTCAGTCACTTTTTTTCCGCGACTGAGGTGACACAGAGTTTTTTCGGTTCTGTGTTACCTTTGGCCCAGGAGATCGTAGCATGTCCCCTTTTCTTTTTTTGCTTATTCAATTTTTGTTTAGTTTCTCAAAATTAAAAAAAAAAAAAAAAAGTTATTTTTAGTCCCTTATTTTCTTAGTCTTCTCCCTGAGTATAAGTTTTCTTTCTTTTCGTTGTGGCTCTCTTTTAGGCCGCGCGGTCGGGTTTCCTTTTTTCCCTTTTTTTGTGCCTTTTTAATTGGCACAATCGCATCTTTTAATTTTGCAGCCTCCGTTTTTCCGTCCATGTCATCAGGACACCCAGCGGCTTCAAGCGTTGTACTCGGTACAACCGGACCATCTCTGTTACCGACCCCCCGCTTATAGTGTCTCCAGTGCCTTGGGCCCGATCATCTTCCAGCTGCTTGTAAGCTGTGTCCTTTAATGAAAAATATATATGTTAGGATTTAGATTTTTAATTTAATAATATAAATCTTTATATACATTTTTAACTTTCAACTTGTTGCTTGTCACATTTAAAGTTGTTATATGTTATGTTATTTATCTTGTAGCCCCTGACACAGCCCTGCTGGCGAAACACGGCCTGTGTCGAGCTGATCTGAATATTTTGTACTGATCTGCTTTGTTGTTTTTCCATCTTGGAGCTTGCAGATCGTCTGCCCTGTTGTTTCCTTGGACCCTCCCTACTGCTATGCAGGCCCCCCGGGACCACCCTTCGTCGAACCCGGCCCCAAGGAGGTGTGAGGATCCCACGTCCTCCTCTTCGGTACTGAGGAGTCTCGATGACGGGCATCAAGCAAAGGCAAAGAAGCACCGTCATCGTTCTCCTTCCATGCACGGTACCGAGAGCTCCGGGGAGCCGAGGGATTCGGCACCCGAGAAGCGTCGGCACCGAGAGGGACCGCTCACCCTCTGTACAGAAGGTGCCGATGCGTTGGTCTTCTGGCAACCTGGTACAGGCTCCTCAGCCCCCTCAGATTCTGCCACCGGCCCCTGTACCGGCCCCGCAGCCTTTTCCGATGGAGGCTCTTGTCGTGCGCATCAGAGCTTCTGGAGGGATTGCTGCGACAGTCTACTTCGGTGCTAGGGGTGCTTGCGCCTTCTGCGCACCGTCTGTTGAGGCGGCATCTGGTCCTTCGCCTGTGGTGAAGTCCCCGACCTTGGTGCCACTTGTGGCATCGGCGTTGGCTGCCACCCGGGTCAACTCTCCTTCGAAGTCGGCGGAGGAAGCTTTGCCGCAGTCCAGGCAGGGGTCGACTTCTCAACATCCCCCTCGAGGTCGTCGTTCCTTGACATCGAGACAGGCTCGGGTTGCTCTTAGAGAGCTTTTGTCCGATACCGATGATGAGCGTTCGTGGGAGGAAGAGGAAGATCCTAGATACTTTTCTGAAGAAGAGTCCTATGGGGTCCCCTCTGATCCTACTCCGCACATTGAAAGAAGGATGTCTCCACCTGAGAGTCTTTCTTTTTCCTCCTTTGTTCGGGAAATGTCTAAGGATATTCCCTTTCCTATGGAGATTGTGGATGAGCCCAGAGCCGAGATGCTCGAGGTCTTGGATTATCCTTCTCCACCTACAGAGGTTGCAACGGCTCCCTTGCAGAACACACTCAAGGAAGTTCTTATACGAAACTGGTCGTTCCCTCTCTCTAATCCGGTGGTCCCCAAAAAAGCTGAGTCCCAGTACAGAGTCCACGGAGAGCCAGTGATGGTGAAGTCTCAGCTACCTCACGATTCTTTGGTGGTGGATTCTGCTCTCAAGAGAGCCAAGAGTATAGAGACTATGCCTCGGCACCCCCAGGTAGGGAGTCTAGGACCTTGGATTCTTTTGGGAGGAAGACGTATCAGGCCGCTATGCTCTACACGAGCATCCACTTGCGGAACTCGGTGAGGCAACTGTCCGGTTTGGTCGAAGCGCTTCCTCCGGAGCTCGCTGAACCTTTTCACCAGGTGGTCAGGCAGCAGAAGGCGTGTCGAAAATTCCTGGCCAGGGGTACTTACGACATTTTTGATGTAACATCCAGAATAGCTGCTCAAGGTATAGTGATGCGCAGACTCTCATGGCTGCGAGCCTCTGACCTCGATCATAAGATCCAGCAGTGAATGGCGGATGTTCCTTGCTGGGGGGGATAACCTTTTTGGCGAAAAAGTAGAGGATGTGGTCGATCAGATCAAAAAGCACCATGATGCTATGGATTCTCTCTCCTGCCGGGTGTTTTCTACTACTACTACTACTTAACATTTCTAAAGCGCTACCAGGGTCACGCAGCGCTGTACAATTTTAACAAGGAAGGACAGTCCCTGCTCAAAGGAGCTTACAATCTAATGGACAAGTATACAGACAATCAATTGGGGCAGTCTAGGTTTCCTGAATAGAGGTAAATGGTTATGTGCCGAAGGCTACAGTGAAGAGGTGAGCTTTGAGTAAGGATTTGAAGTTGGGCAGGGAGGGGCTTGGCGTATGGGTTCGGGGAGTTTATTCCAGGCATAGGGTGAGGCGAGGCAGAAAGGGCGGAGCCTGGAGTTGGCAGTGGTGGAGAAGGGTACTGATGGGAGGGATTTGTCCTGTGAGCGGAGGTTACGGGTAGGAACGTATGGGGAGATGAGGGTAGAGAGGTAATGAGGGGCTGCAGATTGAGTGCATTTGTAGGTTAGTAGGAGAAGCTTGAACTGTATGCAGTATTTGATCGGGAGCCAGTGAAGTGACTTGAGGAGAGAGGTGATGTGAGTATATTGGTCCAGGCAGAAGATAAGACGCGCGGCAGAGTTCTGAACAGATGGAAGGGGGGATAGATGGTTAAGTGGGAGGCCAGTGAGGAGTAGGTTGCAGTAGTCGAGGCGAGAGGTAATGAGAGAGTGGATGAGAGTTCGGGTGGTGTGCTCAGAGAGAAACGGGCGAATTTTTCTGATGTTATAGAGAAAGAAGCGACAGGTCTTGGCTGTCTGCTGGATGTGCGCAGAAAAGGAGAGGGAGGAGTCGAAGATGACTCCGAGGTTGCGGGCTGATGAGACGGGGAGGATGAGGGTGTTATCAACTTACATAGAGAGTGGAGGAAGAGGAGAAGAGGGTTTGGGTGGAAAGACAATGAGCTCAGTCTTTGCCATATTCAATATCAGGTGACGGTTGGACATCCAGGCAGCAATGTCAGATAGGCAGGCCGATACTTTGGCCTGGGTTTTAGCTGTGATGTCTGGTGTGGAGATGTAAAGCTGGGTATCGTCAGCATAAAGATGATATTGGAAACCATGAGATGAGATCAGCGAGCCTGGGGAAGAGGTGTAGATTGAAAAAAGAAGGGGTCCAAGGACAGATCCTTGAGGAACACCAACAGAGAGGGGGATGGGGGTGGAGGAAGATACATGAGAATATACTCTGAAGGTACGGTGGGAGAGATAAAAGGAGAACCAGGAGAGGACGGAGCCCTGTAACCCGAATGAGGACAGTGTGGCAAGAAGTAAATTATGATTGACAGTGTCAAAAACGGCGGATAGGTCAAGGAGGATGAGGATGGAGTAGTCACCCTTGGATTTGGCAAGGAGCAGGTCATTACAGACTTTAGAGAGTGCCGTTTCAGTCGAGTGTAGAGGACGAAAACCGGATTGAAGCGGATAGAGGATGGCATGAGAGGAGAGAAAATCAAGGCAGCGGCTGTGAACAGCGCGTTCAAGTATCTTGGAGAGGGAAGGGTAGGAGGGAGATGGGGCATTAGTTGGAAGGACAGGTAGGGTCTAGTGATGGTTTTTTGAGGACTGGTGTGACTACAGCGTGCTTGAAGGTATCAGGGACAGTTGCAGTGGAGAGAGAGAGGTTGAGGATGTGACAGATGGAGGGGGTGACAGGAGAGATGGTGTTTAGTAGGTTGGTGGGGCTGGGATCAGAGGAACAGGTGGTGCATTTCAAGGAGGAAAGAAGGTGGGCGGTTTCCTCTTCGGTGCTATCAGGGAAAGAGGAGAAGGAAGCCTGGGTAGGTTGGTTGAGGGAGTGGGTTAAAGGGTGAAGAGGAGGAGGTGGCTTGGTAGTGAATTCAAGGTTGATCTTCTGCACCTTGTCGCGGAAGTAGTCGGCCAGTGATTGAGGAGAGAGTTTTGGGGGGGGGGGGGAGCAGAGGGCACTTTGAGGAGAGAGTTAAGGGTGGCGAAGAGACGACAAGGGTTGGAGCTGAGAGAATTAGTCAATTGGGTGTAGTAATCCTGTTTGGCAAGGAATAGGGAGGACTGGAAGGAGGATAGCATGAATTTTGTAGTGAATGAAGTCGGTATGGGTGCGAGATTTCCTCCAGAGGCGTTCGGCAGAACGGGTGCAGGAGCGAAGGTATCGGATGCAAGGGGTCATCCAGGGCTGAGGATTAGTACGCTTTGTGGGACGGGAGATGGATGGTGCAAGGGTATCCAGAGCAGAGGAGAGAGTGGCATTGTAAGCAGAGACAGCCTTGTCGACAGACACGGATGACATGATGGAAGGGAAGAGGTTAGAGATACTAGAGGATAGGGTGGGAGGGTCAACAGCCTGGAGATTCCTGAAAGTAGTGGTTAGTGTTGGGCGAGACTGAGGGGGAGGGTGATGAAGTGTGAGGGTGATTAGATGTTGATCTGAGAGAGGAAGAGGTGAGGCTACCACCTCCTCATCTAGGAGGTTTTTTGGAGGGAGGAGAAGTGCTCCCTATTCCTACAATAGGCGTAGGTACACTCCTGCTTCTCGGCAGCCTACCCAGGCTCAGTCCCAGCACGCTCGTTCTCGTCAACAGCGTGCGCCTAAGGCCCATGCGACTCCACAGCAAAAGCAAGTGATGGGCTTTTGACTGGCTCCAGTGCAGCATAGCCACAGTGCAAGTGTCCATTCCGGACGACTTACCGGTTGGAGGGAGGTTAATGTGTTTTCACCAAAGGTGTGGCCTCTTATAACCTCCGGTGGGTTCTTCAAATAGTCCGGTTAGGATACACCCTCAGTCTGAAATCCAAACCTCCAAATTACCCACCAGGAGCTCATTCTTACAGGTACTTGCAGAGGAGCTCTCCGCCCTTCTATGCGGTCAAACCCGTTCCACCAGGGGAAGAAGGGCTGGGATTCTATTACAGCTAACATAGTAACGTGGTAGATGACTGCAGAAAAACACCTGCACAGTCCATCCAGTCTGCCCAACAAGATACACTCATATGTGCTACTTTTTGTGTATACTTTACCTTGATTTGTATCTGCCATTTTCAGGGCACAGACAGTAGAAGTCTGCCCAGCACTAGCCCCGCCTCCCACCATCGGCTCTGCCACACAATCTCGGTTAAGCTTCTGAGGATCCATTCCTTCTGAACAGGATTCCTTTGTGTTTATCCCACGCATGTTTGAATTCCGTTACCATTTTCATCTCCACCACTTCCCCGTGGGAGGGCATTACAAGAATCCACTACTCTCTCCGTGAAAAAATACTTCCTGACATTTTTCTTGAGTCACTGCATTTTTCTCCAAGCCACGTATCTGGCAGGCGTAAACAGTCTGGCCGACAGGTTGAGCAGGATCATGCAACCTAACGAGTGGTCGCTAAACATGGGAGTTGTCCACAAGATCTTTTGAGCGTGGGGCACCCCCTTAGTAGATCTTTTTGCCACTCAGATCAATCACAAAGTCCCTCAGTTCTGTTCCAGACTTCAGGCCCATGACAGACTAGCGTCGGATGCCTTTCTGCTACATTGGGGGACAGGCCTTTATGCATATCCTCCTATACCTCTAGTAGGGAAGACTTTGCTGAAACTCAAGCAAGACTGCGGAACCATGATCATGATTGCACCCTTCTGGCCTCGTCAGATCTGGTTCCCTCTTCTTCTGGACTTGTCCTCCGAAGAACTGTGGAGATTGGAGTGTTTTCTGACCCTCATCACCCAGAACGAGGGGTCACTTCTGCATCCCAATCTCCAGTCTCTGGCTCTCACGGCCTGGATGTTGAGAGCTTAGAAATTGCCTCTTTAGGTCTTTCAGAGGGTGTCTCCCGAGTCTTGCTTGATTCCAGGAAAGATTCCACGAAAAAGTGTTATTCTTTCAAATGGAGGAGGTTTGCCTTCTGGTGTGACAGCAAGGCCCTAGATACTTTTTCTTGTACTACACGGACCCTGCTTGAATACCTTCTATACTTATCAGAGTGTGGTCTCAAGACCAACTCCGTAAGAGTTCACCTTAGTGCAATTAGTCTTATCATCAACGTGTAGAGGGTAAGCCTATCTCTGGACAGCCTTTAA
Organism: Microcaecilia unicolor; assembly: GCF_901765095.1. Classification (NCBI taxonomy): domain Eukaryota; kingdom Metazoa; phylum Chordata; class Amphibia; order Gymnophiona; family Siphonopidae; genus Microcaecilia; species Microcaecilia unicolor. Next base: position 201,852,384 of record NC_044040.1, on the reverse strand, counting down.
TTGTTCGCTTCATGAGAGGTTCCCCCTGTCAAACCTCCATCCAGTGTCATGGGATCTCAATGTCGTTCTCACCCAGCTGATGAAAGCTCCTTTTGAGCCACTGAATTCCTGCCATCTGAAGTACTTGACCTGGAAGGTCATTTTCTTGGTGGCTGTTACTTCAGCTCGTAGAGTCAGTGAGCTCGAAGCCCTGGTAGTGCATGCACCTTATATTAAGTTTCATCATAACAGAGTAGTCCTCCGCACTCACCCTAAGTTCTTGCCGAAGGTGGTGTTGGAGTTCTAGCTGAACCAGTCAATTGTCTTGCCAACATTTTTTCGCCGTCCACATACCCACCCTGGTGAGGACTAGTTGCACACCTTGGACTGTAAGAGAGCATTGGCCTTTTACGTGGAGCGAACAAAGCCCTATAGACAGTCCGCCCAGTTATTTGTTTCTTTTGATCCCAACAGGAAGGGAGTTGCCATTGGAAAACGCACAATCTCTAATTGGCTAGCGGATTGCATATCCTTTACTTATACCCAGGCTGGGCTGACTCTCGAGGGCCATGTCACGGCTTATAACATCAGACACCATGGCTGCATCAGTGGCTCACTTGAAGTCAGCCTCCATTGAAGAGATTTGCAATGCTGCAACGTGGTCATCAGTCCACACATTCACATCTCACTAGTGCCTTCAGCAGGATACCTGACGCGACAGTCAGTTTGGGCAGTCGGTGCTGCAGAATTTGTTCGGGGTTTAGAATCCAACTCCAGCTTCCTAGGCCCATTTCTGTTCTGTCCAGGCTGCACTCTCACTTAGTTGTGTTTCGTTTCAGGTCAGTCTCTGTTATGTCCTTGCCGTTGCGAGGCCCAGTTGACCAATGCTCATTGTTTTGAGTGAACCTGGGTGCTAGGGATACCCCAATCATGAGAACAAGCAGCCTGCTTGTCCTCGGAGAAAGTGAAGATACATACCTGTAGCAGGTATTCTTCTAGGACAGCAGGCTGATTGTTCTCACAAACCCACCCACCTCCCCTTTGGAGTTGTTCTAGTTCTCTGGTTGATTTTTATTAAACTGAATGATGTCATGCTCGTGCCGCGGGCGGGAAGCCGTTCGCGCATGCACGGTGCGCTCTGCCCGCGCGCTGGTGCGTTCTAGAGAGTTTTTTTATTTTGCTTGCAAACATTTGCAGGTTTCCTGGGCCGCCATGGACGTCGACCCAATCATGAGAACAATCAGCCTGCTGTCCTCGGAGAATACCTGCTACAGGTATGTATCTTCAGTTATTTAGCACTTAACTGCCTAAGTGAAAGTGTGATATTTAGCACTTAACTGCCTAAATGATACTGCATAAAATTAGGACTCATTTTTATGCAGTATGATTTGGCTGCTAAAGTGCTGATTCCGCCCCCGGACTGCCCACAAAATAGCCAGCTTTCAGTTTAACAGTCTGTGGTGGTATTCATTGACACTAACCAGTTAAGTACTGCTTAATATCAGTGGTATCGCCAGTACGAGCAGTTTAACAGGCCAGGAGTCATTCCTGGCTGGTTAAATTGCTTTGAATATTGACCCCTATGTAATTTGATACGATTTATGTTTAGGGTGACAATATAACTCCAGGTCTTGGAGGGCTGATTGAGTAAGTCATGGTTTTACCCCATTGCATATATGGTGATATGGTCCTGCGTTTCATAGATTAAATCATGGCTAGTGTTCCATGCTTCTGATGGTGTAAATATAAAACTGACTGTCTTGACATGGGTCTGTTTGATCACCCTATTTATATGTCTTTTTAAATTGGATAGTAATCTGTTTCATTTACTAAATGAGAACATATATTATTTCTGCACTAATTAGCTTGTAACAGTTTGATGATGGTAAACTATAATTTTATTTTATCTCTGTATTGTAGGTTTGTGTATTAGACCTACGAAAATAGCGCTACGAGTTGGAAGCCATGGACCGACTATGAATGTGTACATAGCCAAAATGACTGTCCCTGACTCATGGACTGCTATAGTCCCACTTGAACCATGGCAAGTCCACTCCAGCTAAACTGAAAAAGAAATCTATACATTACATATAAAAACAAAAGTTTCCACCCTGAAGAAGACAGAAATTGGTCACAGCTAGTGATTTTATTTTGTGTTGAAGTCTAGTGTGCTCCAAGAAACAACCACTGGAATATTGGAAATAGAAGAGACTACGACATGCACAACATCAAAATGTACCAGATATGTACCAAGTGCAAAAGATACTTAACGACATCCTCCCTTTTATGCTTTTTCATTTAAATCCATAGTTGGATAAGATTGTGTTCATTTTTGTAGGTCATTAAGCAGCTTGTGTGCACAGAGAAAATGTGGTTATACTGCAACATTTAGTTCTTGCCTTTTAAATTGTTGAGCTTTTGAGGTTTTTAACATTTTTTTTTAAATAATCTTTTTGAATGCATGAAATAAGGGAGTGAATCAGTTTCTTCATAATTTTCCACTTTTAATGAAGGTTTATGTAATATATTTATGCATTCTTTCATGAGGTAATACAGAGGTAATGATCACTGGTACATTTATGGTTCCTGGAATGCATTTTGAAGGAATGAGTGGCCAAAACTGAGATATCTAAACATGCAGTTTAATGCCATGTTTATTTATAAAGATACATCAGTAGTAATTTTGATGCTATGGTTTTTCTGGGGACATGGCTGAAAAGCAGCAGTTTCTTACTTGGGACATAATTCTGCCAAACTTAAGAGTAGAAGGGCACAAAATAACGAACTCATAGGAGATGCAAAAAAATCTCCCATTGCTTTGAGACCATAGCTACATTATGGTTAAATTGTGCACTATTGTGAAAAGGAGCAAATTATTGATTTTTTTTTTCTTGCTTTAATTTTGTTGATGTACCTGTTCTTTTATTTTTATTTTTTAATAAAGAGATTTAAACCTTTCTGGACAAGGGTTCATGCCACAGTTTCTACCAGAGTATCCCATTGTTGTAAGTAGAAGCTCAGTTGTATGAAGAAACCAAATTCCAGTATTAAAAGTATCTCTTATATAATAATTCTTTATACAAAATATCCTTGCCCTGTATTTTGATAACATTTCTTGTAAGGCATGTCTAATGTTTACCACTCCAGATATACTTTTTATTATAAAGATCTTTGAATAAGGACTTTGAATAAGGACAGACTTGCTTCAAGTTCCTTCCCACCCCTTAGCAATGAATCCAGCAGTTTCAGAAATGGATGCTTGCAAAAAATGTTCTGTATGCTCCAGTTCTGCAGTTTTATCTTGACATTTTTCTCAGTATAGGGTAGATGTATGCTGCTATTTTCTAAATGATCACTACTAGAATTGTTTTGTATTCTGTTAAAATATTCAAGATTTTTTGGAATGGATTCAAACTGCAGAGTTTTCTGCTCTGTGTGATTAGAAGTATATTGATTTGACTTTTGTAGATGATAGTTTGAGGTCAAGTCAGTGAATTACAACTGAAAGGTTTCTTTCATGTTACAATTCTAAAATTGTTTAAATGAAAACAACTTTTCAAGTTTTTAGTGCATTTTTGCTAAGGAGTGGCTTATTTTTTAGCGCTTTATAAAATTTATTTTTTTTAACACTATTCACAAGTAACTGTGGCATACTATTTCTAATTTGATTGTTTTTAATCTAAGCATAATTCAGTTTCATTCAAGTAATGCAGCTTGAACTTAAATAAAAACATGTGTTTAGCATTGTCTCAGCTATTTCTTAAGATTTAACACAACTTGAAGCAAGTCTGAGTTTTTCTAAGGTGGGGTAACATTTGCCAGTAGGAAAGAATAGTTTTTATCCATACTATACATTGTTTATACTTTTCCCTGGCTTTTGTTTGTGGGGAAATTTTCTTTTTAAATTTCTATTGTGAAAGGAATCATCCATTATGGTTCTGTACCAGCTTTTTATTTACTTTTCTGCTGTGTTTCTGAAGCATTTTACAGATATTAAAAACAATTTTCATGTGAGATGCTTGAGAACCAGTTAAGTATCTGGCAGTTGAATTGTTCCATTGCTGGAGGACCATGTCTGTGGCTGATCCCTGTCATTAAAAATAAAAGAAAATCTGTGCAATAACAATTAAAAAAAAAAAAAAGTGCTCCCAGGAATAGACACAAATGTTTTGAGTACATTTAAGCTGCAATTTGCTTTTGCAATGTATTCAAATGCGTCAAATTTTAAATCCAAAAGAGGTGCTTATTGTTTTGTACTTTTAATATGAATAGTTATTCACTTACATACAGGTTATTTAGCCCCAACTGATATACAGGGAAAAAATATACATATATATTATTGAAAAAAACATATCTGCCAAGAGTCATATGACTGCTACGCTGCTTTGTTTTAACACTTAGCTGTGTTATATATGGAGAAGTCCAGGTGTTAGGACATATCATAGCATTTATTGAAATTTAGAAATATCACCATTTTGAACTATTTTTTTGTGTGATGGGTGCTTGTAATATTTTTTTACACATCCTGCACTAGGAATGACATCCTTATACTGTACATGTATCTAGTTGAAGGCAAACTGAAATCAATGTGGAACTTATTTTTTAAAAATTGTATTCACAGATTGAGAACACAGTTGGGCTTTTTATTTTTTTTTTTCAGTGCAGATACACAATAGTATGACGGTGCTTTAAACTACTAGTTTCAATATATACAATAGAATAGGGGTGTGATTCTCAGTTCTGCCTGCAAATTTACAATATACTTCAATATACTCGATAATATTGGGTATGGTATTACTGGGCAATGACCATCATTGTCAAGCAGCTTTATTATTTGTGGTCCGTGTGGATACCATGAGGGGAAATTGTTTGCATGTCATATGTACATGGTGGTCTCTACTATCTAGTTTTCCTGAAACATGGCAGTAAATCAAGTAGTATAAATATGAAAGGAAAATCTTCCTCATGAGAGGTCAGCCTTGTGTTTGTAATGATTTAATTTAGAAGCTGCAAATCCTTTGGGTCTAATTCTGTGAGCCTATCTATAGCACTGGATTAAAATGTCTGCATCATTTCTTCAATTACTCAATTAACGCTATTGTAAAAGTGTAAACCAGCCCATGACAGCTTTTGTACTTACTAAAAGGACTTTTATTGTTCGGTTTTTAGAATTGTCTAAAGAAGACTGGTTGTAAATGTTCCGTACTGTCCTGAGCTATGACGTTATGATGTATTTTTGTTTTACATCATAATGATCATCCCTCCCCAAGGCCCCATTTGATCACTTCTTGGCACATTTTCTGTTGCAGTTTCCGTTTGCATTGTATTGCTCTGACAACTGTAATTTGAATCAAATCTGAAAGAGGTCCAGAATAAAATATATTTTGATATTATGGTGTGGATGTTTGAAAATTCCTTTTTCTGTATTTTGTTTTTGTACATAACATTTGCTCAGTGACTTGTTTTCTTACATCGCACCTTCTAACATTTTTATTGTGATCGATTCTGTTCACTTGAGCACAGGATACCACAGTGCATTGAAACTGTATTTGTATTACAACAGAGAGGCTGTTGAGATCCACACCAGTTAAAATGCAAACAGCGAGTCACAAAATAGTCTCACTGTAAATGCCTTTATTAAAATATCAAGCAATCCAAAGGGTGGAAGAAAATGTTCCAAGAACGAACAGAAGTCCAATAGCTTCAGCATAAAAGTGTACTCTCTAAAAAATGTGACCTATCGTCCAGACCCAACATGGGCTGTGTTTCAGCAAGATGCCTTCTTCAGGGGTCACAACTGATGGAATATAAAAGACAATATGGAGAATAACTGCAATCTCCTGGATTCTGCATAGCGCACCTAGTGTTCTGCACTGAAATCCAAGCGTATTCTGTAACAATGTGGCTTAAGCCAATCAGCATTGTTAACAGCACTTAAGCAATAATGAGCAGTAATTGGCGATAAATAGTTTACATGCACAACTCCCTAAGTGTGTTCTGTAACACACTGTGCCTAAATTTTAATGCACGCAGGCAAAAAGGGGCATGGTTATGGGCAGAGAAATGGGCGTATCATGGGCATTCCAAAATTTACATGCGTTGTTATAGGATATGGCCCTCTGCACCTAAATTTACATGCTAGGATTTATACCACATTTTTGTTGGTATAAATGGAGGCATGTAGGTTTAGGCGCTAGCATATCAACTAAGCGTATTCTATTTACTGCGCCTAAATATAGGTGCCACTTATGGAATATGCTTATACAGAAATATCCGCACAGATTTTCTAGCCACCATAGACCTAGCCCGATATGAGTAAACGAGCACAATAGAGAGCTTGTGCAACACTGCATGTCTTTCCAGCTCAAACTGTCTATTGCACTCATTTACTCATATTGCTGTTAGTCTCCATATTGTGTTTTATATTCCATAAGTTGTGGACCCTGAAGAAGGCATCCTTCAGAAACATGGCCTGTGCTGGGTATGGACAATATGTCATATTTTTTGGAGAATAAATTTTTATGTTGGAGATATTGGGCTTTGTTCTTAGAACATTTTCTTCCAGTTTTGTTGTGTTAGAAGTACTTTTCCACCATTTTTGGTCTGATTTATTAAAATATCACCTGACCCAATGAGGTCAACATTTCGCCCTCTCATGGGCTGCTTCAGGGGTATAATACTAAAAACAATAATAACAATAAAAAATTGTGAGACATAGTATGCTATATAATGATGGCATACCAAATGTGAGGAGTTGCCTAGTGGTTAGGGTGGTGGACTTTGGTCCTGGGGAACTGAGGAACTGAGTTCGATTCCCGGCACAGGCAGCTCCTTGTGACTCTGGGCAAGTCACTTAACCCTCCATTGCCTGCTGCATTGAGCCTGCCATGAGTGGGAAAGCGCGGGGTACAAATGTAACAAAAAAAAATATATGTGCACTAACAATGAACTGTTCCATTAAAAAATGCATAGCCAATAAATGATGTACACAAAATAAAAAGTAAAAATAAACAAAAACTCGAATAAACAAGTGGGCAAGTCTGCAATACATTTTTTTAAAACTTTGTGTATTTGCATGTGAGATTCAGTGCTGTCTCACTGCGGCTTATCTTATTAACAGACATATCTATATTGCAGCTTGTATGAAACATGCAAGTAAAAGTACAGACAGTTATACTGAAAAATCTCAATATTACATACTAATACTGCTCAATATCCCAAACCAACTCTGAAGAGCTGCTCTGCAAAACTTTAAAAAGACCAGATAAAAACGTATTAAGCCAGGTGACATACTAAAATACAAAACAGGTGGGGGAAGAGGGGTTGGTGGTTGGGAGGTGAGGATAGTGGAGGGCAGACTTATACGGTCTGTGCCAGAGCTGGTGATGGGAGGCGGGACTGGTGGTTGGGAGGCGGGAATATTGCTGGGCAGACTTGTATGGTCTATGCCCTGAAAAAGGCAGGTACAAATCAAGGTAAGGATACACATATGAGTTTATCTTGTTGGGCAGACTGGATGGACTGTGCAGGTCTTTTTCTGCCGTCATCTACTATGTTACTATGTTACAAAACAGCTTCGTTAAAAAAAAAAACTTACACTGACCCAATATTCCTCCAAGGACAAATCTGCATACTGAACATCAAGTGTTACTAAATTAGAGACTCGGGCTCATTTTCGAAAGAAAAGGACGCCCATCTTTTGACACAAATCGGAAGATGGGCGTCTTCACAGGGTCGTCCAAATCGGTATAATTGAAAGCCGATTTTAGATGTCCCCAACTGCTTTCTGTCGCAGGGACGGCCAAAGTTCAAGGGGGCATATCGGAGGCGTAGAGAAGGCGGGACTTGGTTGTGCCTAACATATGGACATCCTCGACCCATAATGGAAAAAAAGTGCGTCCCTGACGAGCACTTGGACGACTTTACCTGGTCGTGTTTTTCTTCCGACCAAGGCACAAAAAGGTGGCCGAAATGACCAGATGACCACCGGAGAGAATCAGGAATGACCTCCCCTTACTCCCCCAGTGGCCACTAATCCCCTCCCACCCTCAAAAAAACATCTGTAAAAATATTTTTTGCCAGCCTCAGATGTCATACGCAGCTCCATGACAGCAGTATGCAGGTCCCTGGAGCAGTTTTAATGGGTGCAGTGCACTTCAGGCAGGCGGACCCAGGCCCATCCCCCTCCCTACCTGTTACGTTTGTAGAGGAAACAGTGAGCCCTCCAAAACCCACCAGAACCCCACTGTACCCACATCTAGGTGCCTCCCTTCACCCATAAGGGCTATGGTAGTGGTGTACAGTAGTAACATAGAAACATAACATAGTAGATGACGGCAGAAAAAGACCTGCACGGTCCATCCAGTCTGCCCGACAAGATAAACTCATATGTGCTACTTTTTGTATATACCTTACCTTGATTTGTATCTGTCATTTTCAGGGCACAGACCTAGTGGGTTTTAGTGGGGGGGGGGGGGGGGGGGGGGGGGGGGGGGTGGGGGGTTTGGAGGGCACAGCACACAAGGTAAGGGAGCTATGTTCCTAGGAGCATTTTATGAAATCCACTGCAGTGCCCCCTAGGGTGCCCAGTTGGTGTCCTGGCATGTCAGGGGGACCAGTGCACTAGAAATGCTGGCTCCTCCCATGACCAAAGGGCTTGCATTTGATCAATTCTGAAATGAGTGTCCTTGGTTTCCATTATCGCCGAAAATCAGAAACGACCAAGTCTAGTGAAGACCATCTCTAAGTATGACCTAAATTTCAAGATTTGGGTGTCCCCGACCGTATTATCGAAACGAAAGATGGACATCTATCTTTCGATAATACGGGTTTTCCCGCCCCTCCATCGGGACGTTTTGCGAGGACGTCCTCAAGAAAACTTGGGTGTCCCTTTTGATTATGCCCCTTTCAGTGAGACTATAGCACTGAAACCGTTCTCACCACTCTAGTTTCCCACTACAAGAAGGAATGTGGGGTACAAATGCAATAAATAAATAAATTAGCTCAGGCAAAAAGATAATTCTGATGCAATTTGATATGTTTAGTGCATTTGATATGGTAGACTATAACATATTATTAAACAGATCATTTTGGTCTGAGTGATCATGTTCTCCAGTGGATTCAAGGCCTTCTTAAGCTAAGATCATATCAAGTGAAGATGGCAGGCTCTCTATCTCCTATTTTGGTATGTGGATTGTGGTGTGCCCCAGGGTTCTCCCCTTTCCCCCATCTTATGCAATGTAATGTTGTCGTCCCCCCCTCCCCCCCCCCCCCCCCCCCCCCCCCCACACCAGGGCAGTAGATTGGAATCTGCAGGTTTCAAAACCTTTATATATTCAGATGATGTCACTATCTACTTCCCTTTCATTAAACACATTTCTGAAATCTTGCACCAAATTAAATTAGGCCTCGACCTCATGGAGTCCTGGACATCTGAATTCAGATTAAAACTCAATAGGGACAAAAACAAATTTCTGGTCATTGCTAACCCATATGATCCTGCTCCCTTTAATTCATTCACCACTGACCAGATTTCCTATCCTCTGGAATCCATTCTGAAGATTATATGAACCATTTAATAGAGATATCCTCACGTAAAGCCTCCCATGAAGCCAGAGACTCCCTTCTACTTCATCCACCAAACTTTAAAAACATAGTATACAAATCAGTTCTATCTGCTGATTTCATTTATAATTGGATCCAAATGTTGGGAAAACTCTTCCTAAACCTGTTAGATCTCATCTAGACTACTTACAATTTTTTAAACTGCTGAAATCCCATTTCTTGTCAAATTCATTTCAAAATTCATCTCAGTCTATACTGTAACAAATAAGTACGGTTTTTTGTTTTTATTGTGACTCTCTCAAAATGTACATGATATATCCATTAATATATATAGTTCTTCTATAATACTTAGCCACTATAGTATATTATTTAAACATTGTTATACTGTATACTTTGAATTTTAAACTAGTCTGTAAACCACATTGAACCCAAGCCAGTTTTTGAGGTAATGTGGGATATAAATGTCATAATTTTTAAAAAGTTAAAAAAAAAATAGTATCACTCACCAGTGCTGACAAAACACACTCCTCTCACTTCAATATCATTTGGGCACAGTGCATGATGGGATACATATATCTAACACTTCCTGATGAAATGTAGCATAGAGGTATTCTTAACAGTGAGCCGAATAGAATCCAGATAGAATAAATGTTAAATGATCTAATTTATGGATTTTATTTGATGTTCCAGCATGTTTGGCATGTATATTTTTATTTTTGTTACATTTGTACCCCGCGCTTTCCCACTCATGGCAGGCTCAGTGCGGCTTACATGGGGCAATGGAGGGTTAAGTGACTTGCCCAGAGTCACAAGGAGCTGCCTGTGCCTGAAGTGGGAATCGAACTCAGTTCCCCAAGACCAAAGTCCACCACCCTAACCACTAGGCCACTCCTCCACGATTTTTAATTGGGACATGTTTGAAGCCCTCTGATTGGATATTCCGATTTACGACATCTTTGGGACGCATATGCGTTCCAGTCACAACTTTTGGCGCCTGAAGAGATTTTTAACTTTTGCTTGTAACATTTTTGATCTCATCTTGACATTTATCATTTAATATCTATTTGGATGCCATTTCATCAGGAAGTGTTAAATATACGTATCCCATCACGCACTGTAGCCAAACAATGATTCAACGAGAGGAGTCCATTTTTTTTTTTTTTTTGTCAGCACTGGTGAGTTTGATATTTTTTTTGAAAAGCTAACTTTTCTAACCCTCAGTAAGTTTGTTTTAGTAACATTTGATGTTTGGTATGCAGATTTGTCCTTGAACATTGGCTCAGTATATGTTGTTTCGAAAGAAAATGCCTTAATAGGTTTTTATCTGGTCTTTTTAGTTTTGGTGAGCAGTTTTTCAGAGTTGGTCTAGGACTTTCGGCTTTTTTTTTTTTTTTTTTTTTTAGTATTCCCATTATTGATATGTAATATCAAGATTTTTCAGCGCCATTGTCTACTTCTACTTGCATGTTTCACACACAAGCTGCAATATAGACATTTGTCTGTTAATAAGAATAAGCCACTGAGATAGCCCTGAATCTCACAAGAACAAGTACACAGTTTTTTAATGCATTACACAGACTTGTTTACTTTATTCTTTTGAGTTAAAAATATATATTTTTTAATTTTGTGTACATTGTTCATTGCTGTTAGTGCATATAATATTGCCTGGGACCTCTTACATTCTATATATCATTATCATTTGTACTATGTCTTGTGATTTTTCTATTGTTCTGATTATTGTTTTTAGTGTTATACACCTGAAAACAGCCCATGAGAGGGCGAAACGTGAACCACCGGGTGATCTTTTAATAAAGACATTTACATTGAGACCATTTTGTGACCCGCTGTTTGCATTTAACTGGTGTGGTTTTGAAGAGCATCTCTATTTGTTGGTGTTGATAGCTGAGGCCATGTCTTTTTCCCCTTGGCAAAATATTTTTAGTTTTAATAAGGAGGTCCTACAAAATCTTCTTCCAAATGAAGCTTTTTTTCAAGATGTTCGAACTCACAGTGATTACTTGGATCACTGGGAACAAAGCATCAAGCTAAACAAAACAGTGGTGAAGAGTGAATTACATTCGTCATCTAGATTATTGTAGATTTAAGAGTATCCCTCACAGCCTGAAGTCATTATTGCGCCTAAATTGTGTACCAATGATGAAGACTTCTTAAGTGGGAATCTATATTGAATAACTGTTCTTTAGACTTAATGGTTTTAATTATACAGATATCAAATAAAAGAATAGAATCCACAAAAGAAAAATTAGACAAAGAATTCAGACGTTTTTTTTAAGAACATGATGCATGCTTTGAATTAATCTATGAGGACTAAGAACAACAATTAGAAATCTTTAGGATTAAGCTACGACAGACTAAATCTGTGAAATTTAAGAGGAATGATTTGATCTAGTGTTTGTCAATGGTGTAAACCTAATAGATATCAGGGAAATAAAAGAATCAGCACATAGAAGAAGAATGAGGAAGTAAGGGAAGAGGGAAGGAAAATACAAGAGCAATAATGTATTACAAAGACATAATTTTGAGAATTCAGGGAAATGCAGTAGGAAGATTCAGATGAGACTTTTGATCCCTCATACCCACCAAGATTGAATGTTGATCAACAGGTTTTTCAGCTAGGCAAGATATGGAGAAAAGACTCAGCATCAGAAATGACCAAGAGGGATTATCAACAAAAAGACATACGAGTACACAAGGGGAGAGGGAGAAGGAACATGATACCACAGAATGATAAGACAGTTATTACAATTGTTTTCACCCATTAGCACAGGAAGAACAATAAATAAGGTATTCCTTGTAATCTATACCAGACTAGTCCAGACTAATGGGTTGTGTCCATCTACCAGCGGAAGGAGACAGAGAAAATAGCTCCAAGTAAACCGCCCCTTAAGAGTATCGTGGAGCCTAGAATGTTCAGTATTTTCTCTGTCTCCTAGCGGATGGTGGACGGATCATGCAGCTGCTCTGGATTGCTGGCTGGTAGCTCCTGTCCCAGATTCTTCTGGTGACTGGAGCCAGGGGTGTGCTGGTAGCCGTGTTGGGGCTAGTTTTAGATGATACTCTGGTCCTGAGTTCCTCATCTGCCAGCTAGGGTGATATCCAGTGACCTTGGTTCCCTCCCCTCCCCTGGCTGTCTTTCTAGCAGGGTGATGGTTGATTGTGGTATGGAGTAACTTGTCTCCCCTGTGGGGGTTCTTCTGTGGTGATAAGTACATCTGAATTTCTAACTCTCAGGTAAGCTTTTATTTATTTCTGTCACTAGTGAAGAAGGTTGTTTAAAAAAAAAAAAAAAAAGGAAACCTTGTTTTTCCCTCCTTTTCTGCCTCTGAGGTAAACCTTTATTTCTCTGAGGACAATCAGGCTTGGCTCGACGTCCACCTCGGCCCAGGATCGGAAGTTTTGCTAGCAAAATCTCAAAAAAATCTTCCAGAGTCTTCTGGCGTGTGAGCGCAGTTTCCCGCCCGTTACTTGAGTAAGGATCTCAGTTTCTTTTTCTCCACATCTGAGGTGACACGGTTTTTTCGCTGTGTTTTTTTTAGCCCAGGAGTGAGTATTCACGTTACCACTTCTTTTTTTTCTTCTTTTTTGGTTCTTCGTTTCAGAAAATTGAAAAAAAAAAAAAGATTTGTTACCTTTATTTTCCTTAGTTTTGTCACTAAGTTTGTTTTCTTTCTTTTCGCCGCGGCCATCTTTATTTCCCTTTTTTGTTCCTTTTTAAGTGGCACAATCGCGCCCTTTAATTTCACAGCTGCCGTTTTTCTGTCCATGTCATCGAGGACACCCAGCGGCTTCAAGCGTTGTACTTGGTGCGACCGGACCATCTCAGGTACCGACCCCCACACATGGTGTCTCCAGTACCTTGGGCCTTATCATCTACCAGCTGCTTGTAAGCTGTGTCCTTCGATGAAAAAACGGACCCAAGTGTTTTGAAAGGTTCAACGAGAAAAACTTTTTGCGGATCGGTCCGGTCCTTCGACATCTGCATCGGTACCGAGGTCGGCAGCGTCAACATCGAGGGAAGCATCAACTTTGAGAGCACAGGTAATGGCTGCCGAACGACCACATTGTGCTGGGAGCATCGAGGCATCGAGCGGGTCTCCACCTTTCTCGAGGCCTACTGCTATGCAGGCCCCCTGGGACCGCCTTTTGTCGGACCCGGCCCCGAGGAGGCGTGAGGATTCCTCGTCCTCTTCGGTACCGAGGAGTCTCAATGACAGGCATCGAGCGAATGCTAAGGAGCACCATCATCAATCTCCTTCCATGTGCGGTACTGAGAGCTCTAGGGAGCCGAGGGATTCGGCACCTGAGGAGTGTCGACGCCGAAAGGACCGCTCACCCTCTATACAGGAGGTGCCGATGCGTCGGTCTTCTGGCAGCCTGGTACCGGCTCTCGAGCCCCCACAGATTCTGCCACCGGCCCCTGCACCGGCCCCACAGCCTTTTCTGATGGCGGCTCTCGAGGAGTGCATCAGGGCCCTTTTTCCAGAGCTTCTGGAGGGATTGCTGCGCCAATCTATGGTGCCGGGGTGCTTGCGCCTTCTGCACCGTCTGTTGAAGTGGCATCTGGTTCTTCGCCTGTGGTGAGGCCCCCGATGCTGGTGCTGCCTGCGGCATCGGCGTTGGCCACCACCAGGGTTGATTCCTCTTCGACATCGGTGGAGGAAGCTTCGCCGCAGTCTAGGCAGGGGTCGACTTCTCGACATTGCCCTCGAGGTCATTCCTCGACGTCGAGATAGGCTCGGGTTCGGACTGCTCTTAGCTTTTATCCGATACCGAGGATGAGCGTTCGTGGGAGGAAGAGGAAGATCCCATATAATTTTCTGAAGAAGTCCCCTCTGATCCTACTTCGCCCATTGAGAGAAAGATGTCTCCGCCTAAGAGAGTCTTTCTTTTTCCTCCTTTGTAAGGGAAATGTCTAAGGATATTCCCTTCCCTATGGAGGTTGTGGATGAGCCCAGGGCCGAGATGCTCAAGGTCTTGGATTATCCTTCTCCACCTACAGAGGTTGCAACGGCTCCTTTGCATACCACACTCACAGAAGTTCTTATGCAAAACTGATCGTTCCCTCTCTCTAATCCAGTGGTCCCCAAAAAGCTGAGTCCCAGTACTGAGTCCACGGAGAGCCGGTAATGGTGAAGTCTCCGCTACCTTACGATTCTATGGTGGTGGATTCTGCTGTCAAGAGAGCCAAGAGTACTAGGGACTATGCCTCGGCACCCCCAGGCAGAGAGTCTAGGACCTTGGATTCATTTGGGAGGAAGACGTATCAGGCTGCTATGCTCACAACCAAGATTCAGACATACCAGCTCTACACGAGCATCCACTTGCGGAACTCGGTGAGGCAACTGTCTAGTTTGGTCGAAGCACTTCCTCCGGAGTTGGCCGAACCTTTTCATCAGGTGGTCAGGCAGCAGAAGGCGTGTCAAATTCCTGGCCAGGGGTACTTACGACACTTTTGATGTAACATCCAGAATAGCTGCTCAAAGTATAGTGATGCACAGACTCTCATGGCTGCGTGTCTCTGACCTGGATCATAAGATCCAGCAGCGAATGGCGGATGTTCCTTGCCAGGGCGATAACCTTTTTGGTGAAAAAGTAGAGGATGTGGTCGATCAGATCAAAAAGCACAATGATGCTATGGATTCTCTCTTCCGCTGGGCGTCTTCTGCTACCATCTCCTCATCTAGGAGGTTTTTTGGAGGGAAGAGGAGCGCTTGCTATTTCTATAATAGGCGTAGGTATACTCCTGCTTCTCTGCAGCCTACCCAGGCTCATTCCAAGCACGCTCGTTCTCATCAACAGCGTGCGCCTAAGGCCACTGTGGCTCCCCAGCAAAAGCAAGTGATGGGCTTTTGACTGGCTCAGTGCACCATAGCCACAGTGCAAGTGTCCATTCCGGATGACTTACCGGTTGGGGGGAGGTTAATATTTTTTCACCAAAGGTGGCCTCTTATAATCTCCGACCAATGGGTTCTTCAAATAGTCCAGTTAGGATACACTCTCAATCTGGAATCCAAGCCTCCAAATTGTCCACCGGGAATTCATTCTTACAGCTCCCAGCACAAGCAGGCACTTGCAGAGGAACTCTTCGCCCTTCTAAAGGCCACTGCGTTCAAACCCATTCCACCAGGGGAAGAAGGGCTGGGATTCCATTCCAGGTACTTGTGAAAAGAAAACAGGGGGATGCGTCCCATCCTAGACCTAAGGGCCATGAACAAATTCCTTCTCCGAG